>NC_046665.1:128676081-128696627 GCF_010883055.1 Belonocnema kinseyi
CGCAACTCAGTCATTTACAGCGTCTCCTACTATATTCACACGGACATAGCCCTGTCATAGTATTGGACCGCATCTCGTTTCAGATCTGGGATCACTGGTGGGAGCTGGTTACGTGCCGTTCACCTATAGGAACGTCGCGAACTTCTGCTTTTCGAGTGGAGCCTAATAGGTGAACGCTACATGAACCGCTTGCCCCGCAGCAGCGTGACTGATCGCAGGCGATTGTTTGGCGGTAATCGTGTGTACACGGACAGCTTCTGGTGAGGCGTTTCCTGCATATTGCATACGTATTTTCTTGTGAGAAACCCTTAAAATTAACATGAACAGCAGCGTTGTTAAAGAGCTGATCAAACAGAAGTTCTTTAGTGCTGCAAAATGTTCAGGAAAGAATTTAGAAAAAAAAAAATTGCAGCGAGATGAATTTGCAACAAAAATGATAAATAAATGATTCATCAACTCGTAGTTTAATTCCGATTCAATAATTCCATGTTCGAATCGAATTTTTTTCGATTTAAACTCAACATCTGCCGATCGAAAAAAAAACCAGTTAATTCGAATGAAATTGATTGTTTCTGTCAAAATCTTTGACACACGTAGAGATTAAGGTGTTCAAAAATAATAAAAAATCAAAGAAATAAGAAAAAAAGATGTGAAAGATTTTTTCTTTTGCTCTCTAGTGGCTTGAGGGAAAAGCACTCGACCGGTAACAGGAAGTTCTGTGGTTCGATTCCCAGCGGATTGAAGGAAAAGATTCTTTATCAGAAAAAATTACTTTTATTAATCTCATTTATTACTAAAAGAGAAAGAATGTTATAATAAATAGTATATAAAATTAGAAAAATGTATTATGATTAAATGCTAAAAATAAACGGGTTTTCTCAGAAAAAGAATTTTTTTTTTACAGAATTTTTTTTAAAATAACTGATATTGATTTAGATCGATATCTTAGGCTAATAAATAATTATAGGTCAGAACAGTCTCACTGTGCAAGTAAGCAAACAGTTCGTAATTTTTGTCTACAGTTTCAAAATGTTTTTGTATATTAAACTAAATGTTAATAATTCTCCTTTTCAGAATGATATTTCTATTTATTTTCGTGCGAAAAATATCAATCTGAGTCTAGTTTCCCACCATTATATCGGGGTTTTCCCGTAGGTGCAAAAACGTTCGTAGAAAATTAGCTTTTGCGGGTAGAAAATAACCCTTTTTATTAAAATCGGCTATAAACAGATCAGTGCATTTTCTATATGAAATTACCATTCGTATTCAAATCATCCCGAAGCAGGTCAGGCATAATATGAAGGTTGTATCCAAGATGCGAATATTTCCCTAAAAAAAATAGATTATTCTGTAATGAAATTAACTCTGGTTTTGAAATCGTTTGAAAATGTTTGATGTATTTTGGTGCGCTAAATATGAATTTGAGATTAGTTTGCCCTCAGAACCTAAGGTTTTGTCCCTGGATGTAGTGCATTTCGTAGGAAAACAGGTTTTTTGTTTAGGGACTGACGCGAGTTGTTTAATTAATCTGGAAAGCAATTCGAATAGGATATGTTCATGTACTCTAGGTTGCTGAATATGAACGTGATCTGTTTTTCCCTAGAAGGTCTGGTTTTCCCACTAGATGCAAAAAATTCCCCCAAAAAATTAGTTTTTCGTGTCGAGAATTACCACTGCGTATGGTGAATTAAATACCAAAAGTATTCCATGTAAAAAAACTGATTTTCTAGGGAATTTGTTGCGCCTTCTGTAAAACCCTGACAGGATGAGGATAAACAAATGTCAGATTCATATTTAGCGCTAGAAAATACATAAAAATATTGTACTCTGAACTGTTTATAGACAATTTAAAAATTAAGAGCAATTTCATACCCGCAAAGCTGATTTTCTAGGGAATTTTTTGCGTCTAGTTTAAAACCCTGGCGGGATAACGATATCTAAATAACAGATTCGTACTCAGAACAACAAAATACACCAATATTATGCTCTAAACTGTTTGCAGGTTATTCAAAAACAAGGTCAATTTCATACAAAAAAAAGCTGCTTTTCTAGGAAAATTTTGGCGTATAGCGAAAATCCGAAATTTACTATTTTGTTGATACTTGAATACATGTAGTGGAAGTGTACGCATTAAACGTACCAAAACGAGCGCGAAGCATGAGAGCGTACACACGCGTCTTCGGCGCATTCAAATTCAACGCCACGAGCAGTAAAATGTGCCTGTTAAGCGGGCATATTTTTATATTACTGGTTCCCTAATGGTGACCCTGTTTCTGATGTTCCTCGCAGCGGAACTTCTCATTCTCTGGAAAGGTCTACTCCTGTCAGGTGTGATCCTTCAGACTCGCCGGTTAGGTCCTCTCCTCCTGGTGAGTCTTCTCTTCGTACGAGGTCCAGGTCTCCTACTGCCAGTCGTGCTTAATCAAGCCGAGGTATCCTAGGCCGACTTACAATAAACCAAGTTCGATTTGTTCGGCTTATGCTGAGCAGAAATCCACATCGGCGATTCGAATTGCAAAGATACGCTTTTCCTCTCGATACACCAGTTCAAGTGAGAGGAAAACATAATGTCCTCGTTCCCACATCAATCGGAGAAGAAACTGTATTATCAACGTCCAATGGTGAAGTCTTTGCAATATCAGATGAAAATAAAACAATGCATCGAGAAATTTATCATTTCAATAAAAAATGAGTTAAAGTAAACATGAACAGCGGTGTTGTTAAATTGATGAACAGTGAAGAAATCATGAAATCTCCATTAAACAACGATCCTTGAATAATATACAATTTTTGAATAATAATACCGGAAGACGAACCTGAACATAGTTAAAAATTTTCGATCTTGGTATCCAACACTGTGTGCAAAAGCATAATAATTTCTAATTAGTAGAAAGAAATGAAAATGCAGGTCTGTTTTAGTACTGGAACCTACCCAGGAGAAAATTTCAAGAAGATAATTTCAAATGTGAAAATAATAAATTAATTAAAAATCTATAAGAGGGGAAAAAAATGTGGCTCGGTCCTTTGGTATCGGGACGCTTGTATCTGTGGAGCAGTCGTATCTTTGGCGCTCGTATCTTTGGAGTTCAACTGTTTTAATTCTAAGACCAATTTTAATTTTAAATTTTAAAAAATTCAGTTGAATCAACAAAGACAAATTTTAAACTCACGGTTTAATTATTTACTAAGAAATATTTCATATAAATTTTCAATTCAATGGTCTGAGGTGAGGGAATCACCCTTATTAGTAGGTTATAAAAGCACAGGGTAGTTAGAAAATGAGTTACAAGGCTTTTTGAGTCGCATTTCGAACCGTGGTTGCGAATAGATAAATGCTTATTAGGCTTATAAAACTTGTAGTTCGTTATCGCATTAATTCTACTCGAAATATTAATTTAAAATTTGCACAAGTGTTGTAACGTTTCAAATTTCATTGTGTTCAATCTAGGACTTGAGTTTAATATCCCAGTAATTGTGATGGACCCAATAATCGTGAAACTTTGCAATCATTTTAATTTAGTATTAAGAAATATGCTAGAAGTAACATTTAGGGAAAGAATTGATTAATTTTTGCATACTATAGCATCAAATTTAATTCCAATGAATTCAAATGAGATAAATACAAAGAAAATGAACGCCACGACTCCTGGGACGTTTATCATAACTGTCAGTCGTGGTTGATATTCATTTTGAACTCTAGCGATTTGAGAAGTGACATAGTAGCCTATTTGCATTGAGTATTTAATTTTTGTTAAGTAATGTGAAATCAGGAGAGTAAAAATCAATTATAAAATTAACAAGAGCAAAAGAACGCAAAGCCTGAAATTATGAAGAGAAAAACTTTACGATCAGCGAACATGTTATAGGTATTCTTTAAACATGAAACATACTGATTATTGATTACTTTTTAATTCTGCAGAGTATCAATAGATTTTTCGTAGGTCCTAGTATTGTCCTTCCACCGACCACTTCCTAAATAAAAAAAAATAATTGTGACCCTGACTTAGAGAAATGCAAATATCTCTTAAACTTCATCGGCTATACGGATCCTTTTCATACGGATTTCTACAAATAATATAACAAAAAGTGAGCTTTTTCGATAACATTATTATTCATAATAAAGAAATTGATTGCTTATCAAGATATTGCAAAGTAAACTACAAATTTCATTTAACCTGATCATCTTAGTATTTGTTTTTTAGTTTAAACCACAAATACGCATTATGGTTTGAAAGTTTTCGAAGCCAATTTTTGAAATTACTTCTGAATCAATCAAATTTTGGTTTAAAGCATAAAACAGTGCTTTCACACTCGGCCAAATGCATATACTATCAATCAAAAAGTTCATGCTATGGTTTCTCATTTTGTGGGTCCAAATAAAATATTATTAAATGATTTAAAAAACGATTAGCCTCAACTGAAGATCTCATAGACCTATTACCAAAATATTGTAAAGTTAACTGTCTGTGAAATTTGGAGCAAACGATATGTACTATAAATTGAAAGCACCATAGTTTAAATTCCGAAGTGTGATGGTATGGCAGTAAGAATAAAAAAATTCCATTGCTTAGTACACTGCCATAATATTAGTAGAAGTTTTACATTCAGAGAAGGAAACTATGAACTTTATGTAAATACAATTGTTTTCTAGAAGTTAAATCTAAATATTTGACCCTTCTGTATCCTCTCACAAACACTTTTCGGTTTTCTCGTATTTTTATTAAGATTAAGTTCTTAAGTATACTTCATGATTTATTCAAAATGTAAATTAATTGTTGATTTTGATTAGAGAAGAGTTATTACCTACAAACTAATGAGAAACGCAGTTTATTAAACTATCCACAAGCACAGAGAATCGAACGCACGCACAGCATATTAGTCGCACTCCTAATCGCTACAGCTACGACGCCACGCTGCGAAACGATATCAGGGGATGAAGAAGGAATGGCGGGCTTAATTGCAGTACTAGAGAAATAGTTAAATGAAAAAAAGATGAATCTAAAAGTAGAAAAGACAAAGATAATGAGAAGTAAAGATAATGAGGGTAAAAGAGTGTAAATAATTGGGATATATGTAACAAACGAATAGATATCATAGAGCTCATATAAAGGAAAGGATAAAAAAGAAGCAGGGGTAATGATACAGATATGTGGAATAGAAAAAAGGTTAAAAAAGAATTGGAAAAAATTGGTAGGTATTAGGATATGAAGCAGAGGTATGGGAATGGAAAGAGAGAAAAGATATTGAGAGTTCACAAGAAAGGTACATAAGGTTGACACTAGGTGTAGACTGAATGACACCAGGATATATGGTGAGAAAAGAAGTGCAAAGGGACAAATTAAGTATTAGAGCGGGAAAAGCGGCATGAAAATTTGAGAAGAAGCTTAGAAATGGAAAGGAAGGGAAATGAGCTAGAAAGTATTTGGTGCAGGCAGAAGAGAGGAGAGGGAGGACGATAGAGTGAACGAAATGGAAGGAAGAAAGAAGGAAGTTTTTAAATGTTAAAAACCTCGTAGACGGGACTGAAGTAAACTATAAAGAATTGGAAGAAAAGGAGATGGGATGGCAATTAACAGAGAGATAGGGGATGATCGAGGAATCAAAATACAATAATTGATGTAAGATAACGAAAAAGGAAGTAGTATCAAAGTATTTAAAAAGGTAAGAATGTGGAAATGAGAGAAGGAAACATGGGAACATGTATGGGAAGGAATGGAAGATAATTCAAGCAAGCAAGAGAATGTGGTATTAAAATTCTAGGGGAAGATGGATTACGAGAAGAACGGATGAAGAAGTTGGAGGGTGCTAAAAGAGTCGAATAGAGAGAATGAAAGAATGCATGTGAAAAAAATGGAAAATTGAAGGTATAAAAAAAGTGAAAAAAAAAGAAAAAAGGAAGTGGCTTAGATTATTAGCGTAAAGATTGTAAGTAATACTTATGTAATAGTATAAGTAGGCTAAAATGCGTTTGCATCATGAATAAGGAAGAAAAACAAACTTTAAAAATTTTTTAAGGCGTTTGATGTTACCCCTGTAAACCTTTGCAAATGTGAACTTTTTTTCGAGTTCTGGGTAGATGAAACATTATTCTAGAGTTCTTAATTATTTTTGAAAATAGTTCCGGCTAATATTAACAAAAAACGGCACTTTTAAAAATTCCAAACTATTAAGTATTCTAAGAGTTCAGATCGGAGTTCCGCTCTTCTTTATAAGATTTCTACTAAACAATATTATCAAACTTTTCGATATACTTAAAATATGAAGAAATACAGCATTTTTAAGAAAATCTAAAATTTTCTTAATCCAAAGTGTTAAAAGTTCGAAAAGTTCTGATCGGAGTTTTGAACTTTAAAATGACATGTCTACAAATAAGGCTAATAATACTTTTCGATTAAGTTAAAATTCGAAGCACTACTGCAATTTTGAGAAAATCGAACATTTTGAAGTTCTAAAATGTTGAGATTTCTAAAAGTTTTAATTGGAGTTTTGGACTTCTTAATTGTAGAACTGCAATCAGAACTCTTCAAACTTTCACTATTTTGATACTCAAAAATGAAGGATATTCGTAACAGTACATTACATAACAGTACAGTAACAGTACAGTATTCATAACAGTAAACAATTTTCCAATAATTTTGTGTAGAACTGTTATTAATTTATAAATCCTATTTGTAAATTTCATAAAACCTATTTAAGGAAATGATCGGATATTTGATTCTGAAAGAAAAGATTTTTCTTCGGAATATATTATATATTCGAGAATCTTTTTAATACTGTCAAATTTTTGAATGGAAAAATTTAATTTTAAGATTTTCCATCATTTTGTATGCTGTCAAAATCTAAATTTTTGATTTCTCAAGAAAACTCAAAAAGTTGTTATGATTATCTGGTAGGGCATTTAGAAATCAAACATTTAATTTTTTTGAATTTTTTTATATCGTCCGTTATTTGGCTTAAAAGGTTCATTTTCGTGTGTTTTTGGAATTTTGTAAATGCTTTAACTTTGGTAATTTATGGTTTAATGAAAACAGTCATCAGAATAACTTGATCAACTTTTTAAAGACTATGAACATCCGTACAGAAAAATTTTTGAATTTTAAAAAAAGTATCGTGCCCATAGCTAGAAAGGCATACATTATTAAAGACAGGCCGACAGACAGACACATTCGTAAAAACCTATTTTTTTATTTAGGGGGTGTCAAAATGAGGACATTCAAAGAAAGCTGCGGGCGCGGGATGTCAAATTTCACACAAATCTAATACTTTCTCTGATGAGATTGTAAAAAAAAAATCGATAAAAATTTGTTTGCTCTACTTTCGGTGAAAAATGTTATCTTTTTTTTAGCTTGTAGCTTTTGTCGGAAAATGTAATTTTTGTATTTCCAATGTTTTCTTATAACAAGAAAAACCTTTAAAGTGATTCTGAAATTTCATTTCTAAAATTACCCGAAGTTTGGAAACCGAAATTTGTAATGTGGTAGTTTTAATACAATTTTTCTAATACGCGATTAACAATAACAGTGATGACAAATTTCTAAGCAAATTTAAAAATTCGTGAAAATATATATTAAACACCATTACAATTTTTTGTAAACCATTTAATATGTTTAACATTTCTTAGAATCATCAAAACATCTTCATATCTCCTAAGATGTCATTGAAAAAAATTTATAAATTTAGAAAATTCTATGTATAAATCAAAATGACCAGAAGTTTTAAATAATTCATGGGGTGAGTTATTTAAATTTTGATATAATTTTTACCAAAAAAAAAAAGAAAACTTATTTGAATTTTTTTATTTGGAACACACTCTGTCGCAGTGTAATTATCTGATAAGAATAAGCTTAACTTATATAATCTCTGAGATTACGAGTATGAGATTTATTCTACATTCCAAGGAAGAACTAGAATATTCTTTCGTTAAATTTTCCGTTGAATCTTTGTTAATACATTAATTAGCTTTTCGTTTCATCAGATGAGATGAGGATTATTTCTACTCTTGCCTTGTCTTTGGCAGTTATCCAGAATTCTATTGGTATATATAATAATAGAATACATCTATAATTTAATATAAATTTTGCAACCTATGCGCCATTTTAAATTTGTGCTATTAAGTCCATATATGATATCCGAATAAGTATTTTCTTTCAAACTTCATCTGCATTTTTTTAGAGTAAGTACGAATTTGGTCTAAATTTATTCCAAAGGAATCACAAAAATACCTATTCGAAATTCATGAAATGGTAAAATTGTCCCTATTGATACGAAATTCGTACCATATGTGAGCGTGCACATATGGTACACTCCTACGGCGTTATCAACAAATTACGTTAATCGATTTAAAGGTACACATGTTGAATAATATCTTAATGTTTTTCATTAGGAGGCCACGGAAAAATGTTATTTAAGAAAAAGTTTTAGTAAAAGAAAAAATCGAGATCCGAAGATACTAGGTTAGACTAAAAACCAATGTTCCCTTAAAGAGAATGCATCATTTGTTGCGTTATATGTTTTATGTTAATGTTAAAGAAAAATGAAGTGGTTCTTATAAAAGAGTTTGCAGCTTCAGTTTATCTATTTCCTTTTATTTGAAAACAAACCCCATTAGAAACTTTAGAAAAAAAAATTAATTTTCCACCAAAATATATCAAGTTTCTGAATGTGTTCAACTAATTCAGTTCTAATTTATGCAAACATCAAGTAAAACGAAGAAAATAAATCATTTTTTAGACGGTGAAAGAGGAGTATAGGAGAAAGAGAAATTTGTTGCGGAGAATTTACAAGAAAAACGTTTTATCACACTATTTTCCTTATTTCAACCGCTGTCTATAATGAGCTAATTATACTGCTTTTTAGGTTAATATTTTGCAGGTTTAAAGTATTTTTGCGCAATTCTGTTACTAAAGTAGCCTTTACTAAGTTTATGTTTTTGAAAACCTGATTTTCTGCAAAATATTTTTCTTGTTTTAAGGCTTTTTTGTTTTGTTTTAGAGTTAAGTCCACCATTTGACTGTTTGCCTAATGGTGACCCTATTCCCGATGTTCCTCGCAATCGAACTTCTCATTCGCCTGATAGATCTACTCATGAGGGACCTCATCCTTCGGACTCTCCGGTAAGGCCCTCTCCTCCTGCCGAGTCTTCTCTTCATACGAGGTCCAGGTCTCCTCCTGCCAGGCGTGTTGTTTTTCACCTTGGTAGGCTAGGCGGGCTCACGGTTGAACAGCTTAGAACTGTTCGGCTTATCCCAAACCGAAATCCAAATCGGCGATTTGAGTTTCGAAGATACACTTTTTCTCGCGATACAACAGTTCAAGTAAGAGAAGCTAATTATGTCCCTGGCCCCATACCAACCGAAGAACAAACTGTATTATGTACGTCCAATGGTGAAGTCTTTGCAATAACAGATGGAAATAAAAGAGTGCTTCGAGGAATATATAATGCTAATCAAAGACGGGTTAAAGTAAACATAAACAGCGGCGAAGTTGAAGTCATGAACAGAGAAGAAATCGGGGAATCGCCATTAGGCCAGAATCGTCCAATTTCAAAGAACTTTCAAATAATATTAACAGACGAATTTCCACAAGTTTTAAAATAAACATATTACCTAAATTGTAAGTCATTAATCTGTCATCTTTAGAATTTATATTGAATCATTTTCCTAATAAGGTGAAACATCTTTCGAGACAAAAAAATAAAAGTCGATTCCATAAATAAAAAGGGGTACTTAAAAGGTACTCTGTAGCTTGTTAGACTCTCATTTAAATATTTAACTTCAGACTTAGGATTTACTTTCCGTGGTATTCAAAATCAAGAAATTTCCCAATTAAAAGGTATTCCACGGAAAAAAGTTAAATAATTGGCTTTAGTAAGTATAGTTGTAAGCCAGCTAAAATTTATACAATACCGATTCTTTTTTCTGCCAAATAATTTGACGAGTGTCATGAATAAATTGTTAGATTGAAATCGTCTAAATTACTAGACACATTGTGCAACTATAACAGTTTTATAATTGAAAAATTGTTGTTTTTCCTGTCTGAATATTCCAAATACGTAGAGATTAATCGATTTAGATTGATATTTTAGGCTAATAATGAAACTTTACGATTGTTATATACAAACAATTAAAAAACGGGCGTTTTCCACAGTTACGAATAATATAATCAAGCTATTCCATTGAGTTTTTACAACCTCATAATTTTTCCTGAAACATGGTTTTATAGTAGTTTTGATAATGTTGAGTTGGGTCTCCTAGGCTGTGATATCTTTAGGTGCGATAGAAGCGTTCTGACTAGCAACAATGTACGGTGTGGTGGGGTCCTAAATGCATCCGAACACTGACTGGGGGGTGTAGAAATCACCGCTTATATTAATACGGTTGAATATGTGTTAGTGCTATATGTAGTATATGTGAGAAGGTTTTATGCTCATTTCCTGATTTAATCGCTTACATTTTTGGCGATTTTATCATGCCCTAAGCAATGTGGAATTTAAACTCCGAAAAGGGTCCCAGCTGGATTCCGAAACCTGGGTCGTCACAGCTGTGTATCGACATCTCGTCTAATGTATCCGATGTTCTTGATTACTTAAATCATTCGCAACTGAAAAACAACTGTGCTCCTTGCTTTATGTTCTGTGAATGAGGGTTTAGACACTCTTTTTACTTATATTTTTACAGAATTCAATTACTTCGTTTCCATAAAATGTTTTAAAACCTCCACCTATCCCACTTGGTTCGACAGTAATTTATCATATCGTATCATTGCCAAGAAAATTGCTCACAATAAGTACAAACAATCTCGCAATCTGAACGATTACTGACAATTTTCAAATCTGTGAACGCAATGTAAGAAGCTTTCGGATAAATGTTATAAATCCTTTCTTGCGAATACTGAAAGTACTATTATTTCTTATCCTAAATCTTTTCGGAATTCCATACATGCTATCAGAAACAAAAATAACTTGCCTAACAAAGTGTTCTTTAACGAAGAACACACGAACACTAGTAGTAATATAGCTGAACTTTTTTCTAAACATTTCAAGTATTTTTATAAAGAACCGATCTCTAGGGATGTCCAGTCCAAACAAAATGATTGTATAGAACTCTCCAATTTAACAATCAGTAAAAATTAAATTTTTTGCAAGCTTTTTAAATTAGATCAGAATAAAGGGGCCAGGCCTGATGGTATACCCCCTCTCATCTGAAGTCATATCGCTCTAGGTCTATTACTCCATTAAAACTTATTTTTAATTTACTTTAGTTTTACCTTTTTTATAGTAACACTATTATAAAGGATTCTAATTTCTTTCTAACTATTTGGATGGTATATTCTAATTCTGCTTCAACCAAAACCGTTAGTTTCTGATTAGATTCTATTAACTCAGTTAGAATTTGAGCAAGAAACGCGTAAAAGAAAAAAATAAACCATTTTTTTAATGGAAAAAGACGGAAATATGGAAAGGATAAACCTGTGGCAGAGAATAAACAAGAAACACTTTCTCCCACTTTTTTTCCTTTGTTGATTAAATGTCTAAAACAAGCTGATCGCACTGATTTTCTGTAAACTTATTTCGTTGGTTTAAAGTCATCTTGTGCAATTCTGTTCCACAAGTCGCTTTTGTTGAGTTTAGGTTTTTGAAAAACAGATTCTCAGCAAAATATTTCTTATATTTTACGGCTTTTTTTGCAATTCTCTTGTCCAAATTGACTTTCCTTAAGCTTATAATTCTAGAGTTTATTTTTATACTAAATTTCTGGTTACTATTTTGGAGTTGAGTTCACATTTTAATTGTTTGCCTAATGGTGACCCTATTCCTGGCGTTTTAAGCAGCAGAACTTTTTATTCTCCGGAAAGGTCTACTTCTGCCAGACTTCATCCAGCGGACCAACCGGTTAGGTCTTCTTCTCCTGCCAAGTTTTCTCTTTGTGCAGGGTTCAGATGTCGTCGGTTCAGTTGTCCTTTTTTCCGCCATGGCATCCTAGGCGGACTTACAATTGAAGAAATTAGATCTGTTTGACTTACTCCGCACCAAAATCCAAGCATGAGCAACCGCGAGATTCAAGAGGTGAAATGGGAAAAAATCAAGGAAACTCTCTTAAGTAGCAATCTCCAATCATGAGGAATTTTCGATTAAGAATGACACACGAGTTTCCTGAACAACGCCTGTCCAGAAGAGAGTTTGAAAAAGATAATAACTAGTGTGCAAATAAATACAGAATTATTTTAAAAAGTAGTATTTTGAACCTTTTAACATATTTCTACCTTTAATTTTTCAAAAACATATCCAGAAATTACTGCGGGCTTATTGAATTATTGCAGATTAATTTTAAACTGAAATTATGAATCTTAAACTAAAAAAAGAAGTTTTGAACAAAGTAGTTGTGATTTGCAAACACGCTTTCTCCCGCTGGTACCAAATTGAAACTCATAGTTTTTATTTATTGAACCACTCTAGTATGCATATCATGGAGTTATAGTTAATAAAGCAAACGACAATGTGAGCGCGAATGAAAAATGACACACGAAAATAAATCCAACAGTACGAAGACCAATCACAAGGTTGCATATAAGTAACTTAGTACAGTTCCTTGAAGACCCCACATACTATAAAGATTGGAGAGTTTATAGCCGAGATTGAAGTAGGGAAATAAAATTGCATTTTCTACCTAGAATTATCTTGATATACTGCAACTGGACTCTCAGATAAAAGAAAGCTATTGTAAACGTTTCCGTTGAATTATTACAAATTCGTGTTATTCTGCGAATAGTATTAGGATCATGCGTACTCAGAACCGACTTTAGGAAATCATTATTGTTCGCAAGCTCAATCTTCAGTGAGTCGACATTATTATCCTTACCTATTTTATCTGGTTCTTGGCATCCAGAAAATACGATCTTGGATCTTTCAGAGATTCTTTTAGATAACTCGATAATACATCCTCTTGTGATATTTTGTTCCATAATCCACTCGTTAGTACACTAGTGATTCCAGACTCCTGGACTTCTGTTGCTTTTGCCTTTAGAACGTCGATTCTTTCAAGAGCCTCAGCCAATTTGCCCATATGCCCAACAAGTTTAATTAGTACGTCGTTGATTTCATGTCGTACCACACTAATCTGAACTGAAATAAATTCCTCAGACTTCTTCTTAGCTTTGTCGAATTAATTGTTCATTTTTTTGATAACGTCCTTGGATGAAAGTGCAACGTTAGGAATAGGTAAGGGGGATCATTTGGGCTTGAAGCTATAGCCGGGGGCCAAATCTGGTGAATATGGTGGATGGGGGAACAATTCCAGCTTGAATTAGTTGATTTTAGCCATCGCGACGACCGACCTATCCCAAAAAAGTCGCCATAACCTTATTGATGGATAAAACAGTTTTTACCTTATTTGGGTTAGGTTCACCTAGTCCAATCCATTGTTTAGACTTTTGTTTACTTTCTGGAGTGTAGTGGTGAATTCAAGTTTAATCCACAGTTATAAATTAACGCAAAAATTCGCCGTGGTTTCACTTGTGCAGCGCCAAATTTTCTACTGAATCAGTTTTCCAGGTCAATTTTTAATTATCTGTCAGAAAACGCGGCATCCATCTAGTATAGTGCTTCTCCATGCCCAAATGTTCATGTAAAATATTGCGTAAAGGCTCAGTTGAAATCCTAATAGACTCAACTATCTCACGACCTTAATTAAATTTAGAAACCCACTGTTTAACCGTCGAATATAATGGCGAAGAGTCTTGCAGCGTGGAATCCATTTCTTCCTTAATCTAAAGTGGTGTTAGGCCTTTTAAATAGAACTATATAATGACCGCACGCTTATCTGATTTTTTAATTTTTGCACAAACAATCGAGGTGTATTGTTCAGTATGCTCTCAAATGTATACTAAAAGGGCAATCGACTTAAAACCAATTATTAGCAATTAAATCAGATGATACTTTGTACAATCCTTCTTTTCGATGCAAAAGAAAAAGGTGATTTTATAGCTTAGGATTAAAAGGTTCAATTTAAGGGAGTAGTGTATGTTTTGCTAAATGTCCAATCTTAATTTAAAATTTTAATTTAAGTAGGGTTTTAGACCAAATCATGCTAATGCGTAAAATAGATCATGGAATGCTTAAAATAGATAATTTAGAACTTGTAATTGGAAAGTAATGTAATGGATCCGTTAATTAAACTTTAAAAAACGGCGTGAAGTTTGTAAGTCTCAATCATTTTCCTTCCAGAAAATTAATCAATTGATGAGCTAAAGCATATTTTAGGGTTTTATAATGTAATATATAAATGCACACGGATGCACCGGATATCGGGTTAGCAGTGATGTCGTTTAAACAAAAGGAGGAATATAAACCCAAAAAAAATTTACGCCACTTCAAGAAAAACCTCAGAAGCAGAGAAAATCGTATCATTCTAGTTAGTTTGAATTGCTGGCTATAGGGTAGGCAACAACTAGATTGGGACTTTTACGAATCGGTACAAAAATACGATTTTTTTAAAAATTATGCTATAGCTTTCAGGGTGCGAGGTTTGATAAACACAGTTGTCTGGTGATTAAATTGAGTTGGGACTTTTTCTAGTATTGTCCGACATCAAGTACGAATATTTTTCTGAATTTTATAATTACATTTTTTCCATGAAACTAACAATAACAGAATGTTAATATCTGGGCAGAACAAGTTTGACGCCAGTATTCTCGGAGATAACGAATATAAGGTAAACTATATAATCTGATCAAGAACTAGTATATTCCTTAGTTACATTTTTAATTAATTCTTTATTAATATATGCATTAGCTTTTTTCTGATTAGGAAATATTAAGATTGTTTCTACTTTTGCCTTTCCTTTGGCTGTTATCCTCAATTATATTGGTAAGCATAATATTATCAAAATATTAACAATAATAATATCATGCCATCCTATTTATTTTTTTTTCAACTTTATTGGAGTTCGTCCTAAATAGGTACGAATTCAATCTAAATTTATAGGATAGATTTCAGAAAGTGCGCCTTAGATAAAAATAGAATGCACAAAGTATCCCTATTGATGATAAATCTATTCCATATTTGCGCGTGCACATATGGATACTATGGTACCTACTGTTTCTAGTAAGGGGGAGGGACTGGATAATTTCACTCAAGAAAAAGTTTTAACACAAAAAAAAAACAGAATCCAAACAAATTTAAACCTAGTGGAAAATTCACTCAAAATTTTTACTTTCAGACCAGATGTAAAATTTTCTTGAAGAGCATTCGTATTCAATATATCTAAATTCATTGAACATTTTAAAACAGTATGCAAATTAGAATTTCTCAATCTCGAATCTCAATTCATTCTGGAGGATTCAAAAAGTGAGTAATAAAAAATAGTCGAATGAGAAATGTGTCCCTGTTGATACGGAATGCATACCAAATGTGCGCGAACACAAATGGTATACTCCTGTAGGGCTATCCAAAAATTACGTAAAAAAATTAGGGTGTGCCTAGGTACGGCACGGGGTATAATTTGCGGAACCTATTGTAGACGTCGCTGCTGGCGAAAATTGCCCGATCTCCCCATGCCACGCAACCCCGAGATTGCGCCAAAACAACGCCTTTGCCCCTGAACTCTCGTTCCACTGAACAAATCCAGGGAATAGCTCGAATAGTCGTACATTCCTGAAAATTATACTAAAAATTTTACTTTAAAGTTTTATTCAATTAGTCCAAGAAATTTTGCATTATGGAAATGTGTATTTGTGACGTCTCGCGAGGAAAAGGGCCTATTTTGACGCCTTCGGACGGCTAAGAAATCCAGCCTCTCTACTTTCTATACATCTTTCCCTTCTGTTTCCGTTTGACTCAAAAGCTCGTCTGACTCGCAGAATGCGAAGAAAGAAGATTACCTACATTAGAAATTTTTAGTTTTTGATAAAAAATTAATAACCCTGGTTTTAAATTTATTCTTCTTCATTAAAAATACAATTGTTAAATAAAAATAAAATAAATAAAATACAATTTGGGTAAAAATAAGGTTTTTTGTTTAAATTTAACTGTGTGTTTAAAAATTAAAGTAGTTTTATAAAAATTGCAATTTTTAATATAAAATTGATTTTTTGTTTAAAAAATCATATTTTCGGGTCAAACTGTAATGTATTTTTTCTTAAATCGTGTTTGGTAAGACTAGTTTAGCAAAAATTTATATTTTTTTAAGCTGCACGTCTTACAACCAAAACTTAAACATTAGATTAACAACAAATAAGTAAGACTTATTCTTACAATAAAACTTTCCACTGAAATTTTAATTCATTATTAAAAATAATAAAAGTCACGAATTGTACCACGAATTTACCCAAAATGAGAGATGATTGCGTCTTTTAGCGATAAGTTTAATTAATATTTAGAAATTGCCTCTCATATAAAAATAAAAAAAAGCATTCTTCTTCAATATTAAACCGCGAACCAAGACTTGCTTCGCACAATAAGGTCTCTATCACAAGATAAATTTCAAAGTAGTTATAAATTACTTTGTATTTTTTTCAATTAAAATCAAAGTAAAATACTCATCAAAACCTTAATAGCTAATACACAACGAGGGAAATTTGTGAAGTAAAGTGCAAAATCGTTTATTATAATGTATAAAATATTAATTCATTCTTCGGATATCCTTCGTTGCTCTTCTTCACTGTGGTCATCCCGCCCCCCCCCCTTCCACCAGAAAAAATTCGTGCTACGCCACTTGTTATGCAAGTAGACTTTAATGAGTTCATGTTTTTAAAAAACTGAGTTTGACCAAAATACTTTTCTTATTTCCTTGAGTTAATATTTTAAAACAATTGTTTTATGATAAATGATCTATTTTTTATTGCAGAGTTAAGTTCACAATTTGATTGTTTGCCTAATGGTGACCCCATACCTGATGTTCCTCGCAGCAGAAATTTTCATTTTCCTGAAAGGTCTTCTCCTGCCAGACCTCATCGTGCATACTCTCCGGTGAGGTCTTCTCCTCTTGCCGAGTCTTCTTTTCATGCCAGGTCCAGGTCTCCTCCAGTCGATTATTATACTTTCAATCTGCGTAACCTCACCAATGAACAGCTAAGATATATGCGGCTTGTTCCGAACATAAATCCAAACCAGCGTTTCGAATTGCGAAGATATACTTTTCCTTGCGATACACCAGTTCAAGTGAGAGAAAGATATCATGTCCTTAAGCAAGTGCCAAACGAAAGACAAACTGTATTATCAACGTCCAATGGTAAAGGCTTTGCAATATTCGATCAGAGTATTTATTTATTTCATCCTCAAAAGATGACTTTTTAACGAAACACATAAATGATCAAAAAAATAATTTAATTTCTACAAAATAGTTCAATTTCTCATTTTTTTTATTTTCAACACAATTATTTGTAACTTCGTGGGAATACAAAATAATTTTAAATTGGTGAAATTTTTTTTTAATCAAGGATTTTTTTAGTCCTGAAACCTGTTCAGCAAAGAATTTAATTAAAATAATCGCTATTGTGAAATAAATTTGAAAATAATTCTAGAAAGTTATCGTTTAACTCTTTTGACACATTTCTGCCCTTTATTTTTTAAAAGCATATACGCAAGTAAATTACTTTTTTGAAGAAAAGCTACAGCTCCCATCAATCACGATCAATAAAAACAGGAAAAAATCATCTTGATTGATAATACGATTAGGAAAAAATCTAGTCATTAAGAAATTATTGGAGAATAATTAAATTAGTTTTGATTATTTCTTTTCTGAGATGATGAATCTTCGAACCAAAAAAAAAGAATTTTCTAACAAAAAAGTTCAACAAGTAATTCAGAAGTTGAATTTTTCTATCAACAAAGCTGAATTTACAAAAATAGCAGTTTCCAACAGAAAATAGATAAGTTACATTTTGAATTAAAAATATTAATATTGTTAATAATATTAAATTTTCCTAAAAATAGGTGAGTTCGGCGATCCGAGTCACAGGGTTTTTACGAATTTTTGTTTGTTTGTGTGCCTGTAGATTTTTAGTTTTTCAGCACGACAACTTTTAAAAGAACTGACTGTGAGAAGTTTACTAATTTTTAATAATTTGAGGAATTAATTGATAATTTAGGAAATTAATTGATAACTTATTTGTAAATTTGAAATTAAGCTCAAATGTATATACATAAACGAAAAACAGGAAAAGGACATCGAATATCGATCAGACGATACATTTAGTCAAGTTGATGTCAAATTTAATATTTTTAATTTAAAATCTTTAAAATTAAAAATTAAAAGTAAATACAAAAGTTTATATGTTTTCAGTTCCCTAAATTCAAATTTCATCTTAAATTTACAAACATTTCATAAAATGTGTTTAAGTCAATATAACCTGAAAATTAAGAACCTTCTTCCGCTGTACAGATAGACCAAATTCTTTATGCCATTTTAATTAAGAATAGCTAATTATAATTCTTTGAAAATGTTTAAGAGTTGTGAAAAAGGTCAGTTTAACATAGAGATATTTTCACGCCTAACATCTCAAAAAGATAGCAAATGTTCGGCATGAATATTTACATGATAAAAAAAAACTAAGTACCATGGAGAAGCCACACAACACAAAACCATATTAAAACAGCAATTTGGGTATCACAAATCAGGTCCTGGTACGTAAATGGTAACCTATGTTATTAAAACTTTCAGAGATGTAAAGAAGATAAAACCTACACTTTCTAACAAGGAGATAATAAGAAGCTTTGAAAAATTAAAGGTTTTTTTTCCTGATGCTTCTAGAGAATATTACCTGCAAACTGAATCCATTGATCAGTATCTAGAGTAGCCATTTAGGTACACAATGAAGATGAGGACGCAAAGATTATAGCCTCTATAACAGAAAACCGTCTGTACTTTGATTTCGGATGTACCCGAAATCAAAAGTAATGTGATTCTCCTCTACCATCTCACTAAAAGGTTCTCGATTCTGTTTGTAAGAAAATTCGCCACCCTCAAAAACAACATCAATAAAATACATAATTCTAATAACAGAAGTATCACCCATTTCGATTACGACTGAGAAAAAACCCATCTTCTTTTCGAAAAAATAGATCACTAAATTCGCAGAACCAAAGTTGCGGAGCTACAAGCAAAAACTTATGTGAATCCAGCAACTAGTCAAAAAGAGGGAGGTTAAAAGTTCTGCAAAATATAGTGCAGCGAAAGGATATTCGGATATCAAAAAGGAGACAGGGGAAGAGATTTCTAATCGAGGACTACCGTTTTTTCGAGAAATGATTCAAGAGAACATCCAAATTTACATCCCTATGCATTTCAATGATGTACTCAAAATTTCTTTTTCAAAAATAGGTGTATGAACTAATTTTCACAGACTATTCTTTTGAGCTTAAAGTCATATTTAAATACAGAAAGTTTTCGCGGTGTTTTGTGTTTTTAAAGTAGCGTATGCAAGGTTTTAGAAAACCGAATCACGAGCTAATCTGAGTTACATAACCTTTCAAAATAACAGACTTTACAATGGAAATAGATAAACAGCACATAGTTGGCATATGGTTGGTGTATGTGTAAGCCAGTCGCCTAGATCCTTGGATCTCGTAAGTTATGGGAGGCCTCAACGGGGATTAAAAAATTTGAATGATTTCCCAGTTTTCACGATTTCGTAGAACTTCTTGCACAGCGTTCTCATGCACTTGGCATGATTGCTGCAGACTATAAAACCATTAAAAGGTCCATCCCTACTCAATTAAAATCTGGAACGAATTCCAAACGAGGTTTACATGCGAGTACCAGCCCTAATACGCGTGCTAAATCAGCCTTTCGTAAATGTCCACTCTGTAATGAAGAACAGTATATCGGTACCTTTCCGATTTATAGGACTGAACTATTTACATAAAGTCTTATATCTAGTTCCTTATTTCTCTTTCCTGCGATAGCGCAATTTAGGAGTTGTTAGCAAGCGAGTGAGCGAGCGAACGAAAGCGAGAGTGCATGCGAGAGAGAGAGTATGAGAACGCAAACGCATCTTAGTCTACTTATCTTTTACTTTACCATTACTTACAATTTTCACGCTTCTAATCTAAGCGACTTCCGTTTCCTTTTTCTTTCCTTTTTTTATACCCCCATTTACCTTTTTCACGTGCATTCTTTCATTCTCCCTCTTTCGCTCCTCTAGCACCCTCTAACTCCTTCATCAATTCTTCTCCTAATCCATCTTCGCCTAGAATCTTAACCAAATTTTCTTGCCAGCTTCCTTTATCTTCCATTCCTCTCCTACATCCTTCCCATACATGCTCCCATGTTTCCTCCTCCCATTCACATATTCTACACATTCTGTTCTCTTCTTTTTCCCAGTACATCCCCTCCCTTACCTCGTTTCCCAGTCTAAATCTTGCTATTCTGGTCCACCTTCTCTCTCCCCATCCCTTTTCTAAATACTTTGGCAGCCCTTCCTTTTTTATCATCTTATACCATTTATGTTATTTTGATTCCTCAATCGCCCCCCATCTTTCTGTTAATTGTCTTTCCCTCTCCCTTTTTTCCAATTCTTCATATTTTACTCCAGTCCCGTCTTCTATTTCT
>NC_046665.1:128696727-128715613 GCF_010883055.1 Belonocnema kinseyi
CTACTTGCTTTCCTACCTTTACCCTGCTTCTTGTCTCCCTAAAAATTTCTGATACTCTCTTTATTAATCCCTCTCTTATCCCCTTCTTTACCATAACTTTGTTTATTTCGCCTCGGTCTAATGAGTCAAACGCCGCCTTTAAGTCGACGAACATTGCTATAATTCCCCCTTTTTCCCTTTTAATTCTCTTATTTACTAGATAGTTCGGAACATATATGTTGTCCATTACACCCATTCCTTTTCTAAACCCTGTCTGATTCTGTGACTCGATCTTTTTTTCTTCAACTTCTATCTTCAATCTCTCCGACAAAATAGTTACATATACTTTATACAGTGTTGGCATCAACATCAACCCCCTATAATCTTTAACCTCCTCTCCCTTGCCTTTCTTTACTATTGGTCCTTTAAGTAAGCTAATGGATTTTGACCCTTGTCTGTTTAAAGATATTTATTTAGCAGACCCTCATTGGATGGAGCCTGACTCTATTGATATCATTTTAGCGGCCGATGTCTATGGTCAAGTTTTTCGTTCAGGGTTACGTCGATTCCCGCCATCTCAACTAATTGCTCAAGATATAGCGTTAACTAGGATCGTTTCAGACTCTTCATATTCGGATGTGCCACGGTGGGCGGTACCCTCTCCTTCAATATCACGTACAGTCATGCATTGCGCCTCTAACAATAATTTACAAGAAATGCTTCAACGTTTTTGGGCTGTAAAGGAGGTAGCCTCCCCTTTAAGGAAAATGAAACCAGAGGATGAAGCTTTTGCGCAGCTGTTTTCCGATAAGCGTTCTCGAACCTCTGATACATGGTATACAGTTCGCCTTCCCCACCCCACCTTTCTAATTCTTTCACAGAGACTCGGCGGAAGGTCTTAAGTTCCCTTTTGAATACCCACCGTCGCTTTTCTAAGGATCCTAAGCTTGCGGAAGCTTATCAAAATTTTATGAAAGCTCATGAAGAATTGGGACACATGGAAACAATTCCTGAATCTGAAATGGACAATTTGCGAGCTTGGTACATTCCGCATTACTCTATAATTCAATCTACCCCTACGCAATGAAAACTTCGCGTGTTGTGCGATGAATCTCGTCAAACTATTGAAAAGCACTGCCTAAATAAATTTCTCATGGCGGGTCCTGCTCTCCAGAGTGGTATCTTTCTAATATTGTTATATTGGCAAAAGTATCGATACGCCTTTACTGCGGATACTGTAAAAATGTTTCGTCAAATTCGGATATATCCTGGGGATCAGGATCTGCAGAGAATTCTCTGTACTCCTGTGCCTGAGGGGCGCCCTTGTGACTATCGCCTGAAAACGGTTACTTATGGTACTGCTTGTGCCCCATACTTAGCCATACGTGCCCTAGCTCAGTTAACATTAGATGTAGCTCACAGATTCCCTCTTGGTGCGAGTTGCATCCAGCATGACACTTATGTGGACGACATTTTGCGGGAGCAGATCATCTTGATCTTGCGATAAAAAAGCGAAGTGAACTATGCGAACTTTTGCATTTGGCCGGAATTGAGCTGGATAAATGGGCTGCGAACCAATCTAAGCTTTTGCCATTTCGCGATCAGTCAAATGAAATTGATAAGCAAATCGTTGCAAACGAATCAGTTAAGACTCTGGGCTTGTGTTGGAATCCAGGGACAGACACGTTTCGAATTAACGTTACCGACCTGAAACCTGTTCCGGAAAACCTCACCAAACGATCTATCCTGTCAAGTATTTCTCAAATATTTGATCATCTTGGGTGGCTTGCTCCCATCACAGTCACTCCGAAATTCCTGATGCAAGATCTCTGGATCATTAATTTGACTGGGATTCGCCTTTACTCGAAGGAATTATTGAACGTTCGAATAGGTATCGCAATTCTGTTGCATCTATTTCAACTCTTTCTATCAGTCGCTGGCTAGGAGGCTCTTCAGATTCTGAAGGTCAAATTCTCGGGTTCGCCGAGGCCTTTTCTCGGACATGTGCTGCTTCTGTATATTTTAGACTTCTAATTAACGAAGGTTCTTATAAGGTCTCATTCCTTATAGCAAAAACAAAAGTTAGCCCTGTAAGAACCATTAGCATCCCGAATCTCGAATCAAGTGCTGCTGCTCTTCTTGTGAAGTTGATTATTTACCTAAAAGGATAATCTTACTTTGAGGCTGTGCCTGTTTATGCCTGGACCGATAGTCAAATCGTCCTTTCATGGCAACGAAAGCATTTGTGCCACTGGAAAATTTTCGCTGCGAATCGAGTATCCTTTATTCAGACCGAGCTGCCCTCGGAAGAATAAAATTGTGTACCGACTAAAGAAAACCCAGCTGACCAGGCGACGCGCAGAGTCAAACCTTCGGATCTTGAGCAATCTGAGATATGGTGGCATAGACCCAAATAGCTGACCCTTTCTGTAGAAGAGTTGCCAAAACAGCCAGACTTTCGGCAAGTTCTACACACTCAAGGCCAATTAAGTGAGCTGGAAATACCACCGCGAGTTCAAAGTCTATCTCGGCTGATCCGAATTGTAGCGTATTGTCGTCGACCTCTCGTAAGATCACGCAAACGGAAAAACGGAGAGTTGGCCACTGCTTCCTTTATCATGACATCAGAGCTTGCGGAGGCTCGTATCACTGTAATTTGTTTGGTTCAAGCACAACATTTTCATTCAGAAATCGCGTTGTTAAACACAAAGGGATCCCTACTTAAGAGAAATCTACTTAGAAAATTAAATCTCTTCGTGGGAAGGAAGGACGGAGTTTTGCGAGTCCTTTCAACATTTCTGGCTTAGACTATGCTGGACCGATTCAAGTACGTACCACAAAGGGCCTGGATCACCGCTCTTTTTGTATGCTTTGCTATTTGGGTCATTCATCTCGAGGTCGTGAGTGATATAACGACGGCTTCATTTTTGGCTGCTTATCGAAGATTTGTCAGACGACGAGGTATTTTTCAGCATCTCTATAGTGACAACGGTACCGCCTGCCATGGAGCTGTACGAGCGCTTCGAGAAATGTTTGACGCCGCCTCGGAATTTGATGGTGAAGTTGCAATGGTGCTTGCTAATGAAGGGACCGTTTGGACCTTCATTCCACCGCCTAGGCCTGCTTCTTGATGCAGGGGTCCCTGACGTTCCATCTGAGAACTTTGCAGTCGTCCAGGTTGTCTTAGTACAAGACGACAGATATCCACCTTCTAAGGGCTATTGGAACGAGTAATTCAGGTGGACCCTTGTCCTGATGGATTAGTACGAGTTTTAACCCATTGCCGTATGGTTGCAAAATTTAGGTTTGTATACATACGCCGTCGGCTAGAGCAATTATGACAGGGTCAGAATTTTTATACTACGTTAAGACTCGGATCAGACGTGCTTGAGCGATCCGCGTGAGCGATCGTGTTCTGTGTGTTCAGTTTCAAGATAACTGCGTTACTGTTATTGACGATTGTACGGGTGCCTGTTCGATTCCTAGTGGATTACTGTATTGTAGCTGTTCCATGCCTAGTGGATTACTGTGTTGTGGCCGTTCCATTCCTAGTGGATTACTGTGTCGTGACTGTTCAATTCCTTGCAGTGGTTATTTACAGAGCTGATCTCGTCAATTGATTCTTGTGTGAGCTGATCATGATCATAATGCGACTATAGTGAGAGCTGTTCTCTTCATCCATGTCTTTCTGACCGGATTAATTTTATGTTCACTTTGTTTTGCGATTTATTGTGTGTACTGTGTGAGCATCTGCTGGTGAGTTCTCGTAGTTTTTATTAGAATTGCATAGGGCTTTTTCCTGCACTCACCAAGTGGAGGTTCTTTATGCCAGGAAATAAAACTTGTTAGGGTTCTCGAAAGTCATGGTTGCTTTCTATTTGGCCCACCTCTCTCCTCTGATATGTTTTCTTTAAGTTTAATTTTATTGTAAATTTACTTTTTTTGTTAAACTTACGTTCAAGGAAAAAATGCTTTAAATTAGCGTGAGTCAATTTGTATTGTTCTTGTTTCCGATAATGTGTCTTATAAAATATCTAATTATTTTGCAAACGTTTTAGAAGTGGTAATTCCGATCCTAATGACCAGCTGCGCCCTGGATAGCCTAAAAAGTTTAAAGGTGCGAAATTGCAAGCTGTATTGGATGAAGACTTGACGCAAAGGCAAGAAGAGCTTGCAGCTCAATTAGGACTCATTTAGGTAACTATTTTCAAGCGTTTACACGAAATGGAAACGGTTCAAAGACTTAGTAACAGAGCTAACCTTTATTTAGACAAAAAACATTTGAAATACCTCGCGGAAAAAATACAATTAGCTGATGTAGTTGAAATACATCAACAAAATACATATGAATATTTTGAAATATTATTCGAAATACATGTAAGAATTGTATTTTGTAGTCGAGGTAGTTTCTGTATTTTCCGGAAAATACTTTCTTATACCAGTATATACAAATTATATTACAAATCCCTGGAGTGTATAATGAGTCTAGAAATTGTATAGTAAAGGAGTGGGAATGCAAGAGAGTGACAAAGAGAAAACAGATTAGAGAGGAAGGGAGAGTAGAGACAGTTGATTATGATGAGAGGAGGGGCGGTAAGTGTTGCCTTGGAGAGGTGTTGGGAGAGGAAGGAGCGGAAATTTATTCGCGGGTGGGGTAGAAGTAGGGGTTGAATTCTACAATACTGTACATAGAGATACGCAGTACCATTATGTGGTACATTGGTCTGCGCAGTAGAGTCCTCCTGTGTATAAGGCTGAACAGTGGATATTTATAATGCGTACAGATGCGCAGTAAGTCCGGAAGAACGTAGAGATACACGACATACACGTGCCGTATACAAGTGTGCACAATAAAGGCCTTCTACATGCAGGGGTGTGCAGTAGATATGCACTGAACGCCAGGCTGCGCATTGGAGACCGCCAATGTGTAGAGCTGAGAATTAGAGTTACGTGGCTTGCAGAGATGCGCAGTAAAGTCTTGCAGTACATACGCCTGCGCAATATCATTATATGATAAGTAGGGTTGCGTAGTAGAGTTTTAAAATGCAAATAACTGTGCATCAGAGCTCTGAGTTGTACATGACTGTGCAGTAAAGCCCGATGAAGCGCAAGATTGTGAAGTAGACTCCCGTTATATTTAGTACATATGCAGTACATAGATCTGCGCAGTACCCTACATACAAATAATAAAGACATAACCTGAGATAAAGAATGCAAAACACGTCTACTAATGGAAGATAGAGGAATAAAAGCTACTTGGAAGTACTTGGAAGTACTGAAACTCATAAAACATTTAATTAAAAGTTAAAATATAGAAATGACAACTACGTTTCACTAAACTGTGAATATAATTAGGCTTCTGTTTCTTTTTCGACGAATCATAGAAATATTTTTAAAGTAATACAGAAAAGCGCCAATATAAGACCGACTATAGAATTAATGCTACAAATTAAGACAATTTAATGTACTTTTTCCATAAAAACGTTAGTTATACGATGTGTTTTATAATCTTCCTTTTCCTTGGGATCTAAATATTTAGAGTTCTGCGATCGAATTAAAGTGAAAGTACATGCAAAAAAAGCAGAACTATTTAAAAATATATGGAAAAATAATGCTTTGAACCAATATTCATATAACAGGAATAAATTTCCTTACTAAACTCTCAAATAAAATAATCAAAATAATTAAAATAATTAGTCTGCGTTAGCAGCACGAATACGCTCGTCTGAATTTTAGCCCATCCTTACAGTGTAAAACAAATACAGCCTTTTAAATATTAGTTTATACCATGATAATAATTATTCCTTGTAAGATTTAAACTAGCAGCTTTTTTTCAAGAACTTGTTTTATTACATCTTTTTGTGACACACACCTTAATCAAATGTAAATATCTGAGCAAAATGAGTTTGGCGTCAATAATCTCTAAGTTAACGCATGTAGTAAGTATTTATATAGTCTGATGAATAACTGGAAGATTAATGTGTACAAATTTCAATCTAAATCTCAATTATTATATTAATTAGATGTTCCTATAATTAGAAAAGATGAAGATTTCTTCTCCTCTTGTCCTATATTTGGCGATTATCTTCAATTATATTGGTGAATATAATAATATAATTCTATATGTATACTGCCGTGATTTGGATGAACACCGTTAACTGCAAATCGGATAAGTCACCTAAAAGTAGTTGACGATAGGCGGCTCAAAGTTATTAATCCGAAATGCAGTTAACGGTGTTCTTGCAAATCACGAAATTATATATCTATATATTGTTACCATATGTGCCGCACGCATATGTTACATTCCTACTGGGCAATTCACAAATTACGTAAGACGCTTTGGGAAGGATTGGTTTCACAAAACTTAACTCTTGTAATGAGAAGAGATATCCCAATTAGGGGAAAAATCGATAGATATTTCAATGGTAAGATCAGAACAGACGTTAATTTTTTCTTGAAGAAAGTCTGTCATTTAGTGCGCCATATGTTTATAATAATGCTAACAAATTAAAACAACATTTTTGTTCTTACATAAGTTGTTAGAGATTTCTATTTAATCTATTTTGACATGTTTAAAAACAGTTCTATGAGTCCACACAAAACCTAATTTAGTCCCAAGCAGACTAAGTTTGAGAAGATTAAATAAAATTTTAAAACAGCAACAAAAAAGTTTTTTTTAAGTTGTTTAACTTTTATCCAATTAACTGAATTTACAAAAATAAAGACAAGATTTTAACCAAAGGACAAAAAAAGAAGTAGCAATAAAATAGTTTCACATATTTTCAACAAAAATAGCTTGAACGTAATTGCATTATTACATTGTTCAATTATTTTTTAGTTGCATGTTAAACTAGCAAAGATGAAATTTCTGCTAAAAGATGGACTTTCAAGGAAAGAGATTAATTTTCAACCAATTGAGGGAAAACGAGTGGAAAAAGGAAAAACTTGTAAGATCTGTAAAAGAGAACACATAAGAACTTTTTTCTAAATTGTATACCTTATTTCTTGTTGTAGATATAACTTCGCAGTTTGACTGTTTACCTAATGGCAAACCTATTCCTGGTTACGATCGTGGCAAATCTTCTGATTCTCCTAAAGGTTCTTCCCCTGTTAGTACTCACCCTCAAGGTTCTCCGGTTAAATTTTCTTCTGCTGCTGAATCTTCTTTTCGCATTCAGTCCAGGTCTCCTTCTGCCAGACTTCATCCTCCAATTTTTCCGCTAAAGTCTCCTTCTGGCAAGTCGTCTCTTCGCATCCGATCTAGGTCTTCACCTGCCAATCGTTCTTCTTTACGCCTAGGTAGACTTACAGTTGAAGAACTTAAATCTGTTCGGCTTATCCCGCACGCAAATCCGAAGCGCCTATTCGAAATTCGAAAATACGCTTTTCCTCGAGACGCACCCATTCAAATAAGAGGAAAAAATAATGTTCTAATGCCTTTGCCAGTCAAAGAGCAAACTGTATTATCAACGTCTTCTGGTGACGTCTTTGCAATACTAGAAAAAAATAATACGTTTCTTCGTGGAATATTTACACTGCAGTATTACAATCAAAAGCGTGCAAAAATAAACATGAATAGTGGTCAGGTTGAAATAATGACCATAGAAGAAATACAGGAATCTCCCTTAGCCCAGAATCAAGTAATCTCTAGAAATTTCCAAGCAATAAAACTAGATAACGATCGTCCACAACATTAATGCGGTTGTTTTCTTGATTTAAAACTAAAATTTAAGGGCAGTCAAAGATCTGCATTTTCACAATTCTCGGAGTTTTCCTAATTTTTTCTCACGGTCAATTGTTTCTATTACTTAAACATTGATAATGAAAGAGCAGCATTTTAATCTTGTAACATTTTTCAAATCGGTTTTTTCATGATCACAATAAAACTGTTTAGGTTTAATATGTTTTTCCTTATTAACAAAAAAGAATTTAAAAACAAATCACTTAAATCCTTAACCAACAAGCATTAATTTTTAACAAAAATGTTGTTCACTCTTTACACAAAAAGATGTACCACTGAAATGGTCAGAATTTTCAGGCAAAGAGATAAACTACTATTGCTTGATGGTCTATATAAAGATCTCTGGAAATTGGCTACAGCATTGCTTAGACCAAATAGCATCCTTCTTAATTGATACATGCCCTTTCCAAGTACTGTGAATTCTGTTATTGCTTTTAAACTTTCTTCGAGTGGAATTTTCAAATAAGATAATTTTAAATCGATGTTTTAAATAAATTTGGCTGACCTCAGAGTGTCTAAAACTTTTGTCATTAGTGGGACTGGATTTCTGAAATCTAAACAGAATATATAATCTTTTCGTGGTCTTTTTCACATTACAATATGGTTAGACCAGTCCGAACAAGACGATTGTATTACATCTTGTTTTAATAATTGATTAACTGTGTGATGAATTATTTGCTTGTTTTGGGCTTACGTGGTAATATCGCTGTTTAATTAGATCGTGGCTCTGTACATCTATTTTATATTTCGGTAAATGTTTTTCTCTAAGTCCTTTTCGCGAATGAATTTTAATTTTATTTTTGAGAAGCTTTTCTAATTGCATGGGCAAAGGTAACTGTCATTTATTAAACAGATGATCTTTTCGATATAATACGTGCTCATGAATCAGAAAATTTTTCTCATTACTCTTAGACGTGATATTATCCTTATTCTTTACGATTACTTTATCGTGTTTTTGCAATACTTTAGTGTTTCTAAATTCCTTTCTCAAAACAGTATTTGCTTCAATCAAATTGCATTGAATAATTTGACTGTCAATAGGCAAATCAATTATTAAGTTATGAATAATGAAGACGTTTTTTTCTACTCTTTAAACTTTCCAGTCAGATTGCTACCAAAAAAATCAGTGATTACGTTTTCACTCCCCAGACATTGCCTAACATCAAACTCTTATTGTTGCAAAAATACGCTCCGCCACACCAAATGTGAATTTGGAAATTTCGCCTGATTCAGGAAATTGACAAGATAATGTATTAGCATGATACTATCTGCGAAATTATAATAGTTGTATTTTCCCGAAAACGTTGTAGTTTGTCTTCTATTCTCCAGTTCAGCAACATTTCTAATAATTTCCAGTTTATCTCTTTAGGGCTTGATTCCTTCAAGATATAATTCAAATTTTTGAAATAATTCTCGAAAAAAATAATAATTTGCCTAATCTCAGAGTAAAAATGGTTATCTTGTAGAGTATTGAAAATGGAAAAAATATCATTTACATGATTTTCGAAATTACCAACAGTAGTAATGACAAAGTCATTAGCATAAGCTTAGAGAGAAAAGTCAAATTAATTACCTAAACATTGTCTAAGACCTTAATAAAACTTAAACCTGGTGTCTTAATACCGAATAGTATTTGACAGAATTGGTAAACTGTAAGGTAGTCCAGCTATTGGGTCGATCAGATGAAAAATCACTAAAATTATTTTTTTTTTTAGAAATGTGTCCTCTTTCACGTAATGCCTTTTTTTAGGACCCCTTTTCAGGTTAAAATTTGAATTATCACTGTTTAAAATCGTGTCAAAAACATGAGATCTTATAAAGAGGCATTTCACGGCCTCCCAAAATGGTTAATTTTGGCTTTAAAACACGTTGAATATTGTTAGGGATACTTTTTTCAGACTTAAAATATAATAAAAAATTCAAATTACTGCTCATTTGTACTAACTTCCAGGGAATTTGAGCCAAATTTTAGCAAAATGTAGCGTAGAATTAAAAATTTGTCTAGAATCGAGTGAAATCAACATTTAAATTTACAATTTATCATTATTTAAAGAACATTTTATTCATATTGAAAGTAACATTGAAAGTAAGCTGGTGTAGATATCGAATACACATGTTATTCTGGTTACAGAATTAGCGACCATAAGTAACAAATTATTATAACCTGTAGAGGCCACTTTGCGTTTAATATTAATTAGATTTACATTTTAGGTAATTCGTGGTAATCCTCGAAATCACTGAAATCTTGAAATTTGGTACATATTCAGGACACATTATTATGTTGATATTTATATTCATGTCTAATCTCTGGTTTCTAGAACATTTAATCCAAACTGTAAAAGAATTATATTTATATTTTCAATTATTTACATCCTCATTCTAACACTCTCGAAGATCTCTGTCTGCATGTCTGTGCTTATAAATTCCTGTGTGTATGTCTGTATCCTGTAGGCACGATGTCTTTTAAAATATTGCTAATGTTGGAGTGAGCTTTAGGATTTGTTTTTAGGACATAACAAGGAAGGACGGGGGCTATTGTCGGGGACTAGACTGACAGCCACTCAGAGGGCTGACGCCCTGACGATGGTGGTGATGGATACGAGATACTCCGAGTCGCTACTCCCTACAGAGCAGTATAAGCTCTACAGGGAGGCTATTTAGAGGGGGCTTGAAAGAGTATCTTAAGTTCAATGGCCAACAATCAAGACCTCCTTCTACAGGGAAGGGGTCTTTGTATTTGTGGAAGCTCATGTGGTGTGGTTGCTAGGTAAGCTGGAAGACCCGTCTGTGATCGTCCGTCAGTTGGAGGGATTCAACCCCTCACTTAAGACAGTGTCCTAGCGAATTGACAGACACGGAAAGCCTCAGGAAGAGGACACAGTGGAGGAGAAACCCAATATCTCCTAATTGGGCAAATTCCTGACTTGCAGACGAGGGCTCTTGCAGACTTCAACAACAGCCATTTTATCACTTTTAATAGGTCAACTTGAAGGTTGCCAGCCATGGGTAGGAGGAGCCTGTCGGTTTGCTGGAAGATCGATATTAGACTTAAATTACTGCTCTGGATTGACCATTACCCAAATTAACTTGGACCACAGTAAAGGCGCTTCGGCATTTTTGCAGAGTTAACGAAAAAACGGAAATAGGAAAACAGTGTGTAATCTGTGAATTAAATACACAAGGCAAAGTTTTTCGCCATATTTGTTCTTTTTTTGTACAATTGCCATCTAATCATGTGCAGATGAACATTTGAGATTTCTAATTGACAAATGATCAGTTTCTGGGAGGTAGAATCCAAAGGTTCACGGTTATCAATCCAAGCAATCAATAGGTATCTCTGGCAGGATGTCGCGTCTTTGCAAATATCAATAAACAGTTTCTCCCGATATCCTGCTACGCCTGTATTTGTGCGTCGTTCTTTATAGATTTCTTGCCCCAGCTTTTATTGTCCGATTATTCCTACTATTTAGGATATCTCTGAAGATTGTACACAGTGAGTTTTGGCAAGTGATGCGCCTGCAATTATTCGGATCGGTAAAAATTGGGTACCCTTCTCAGCTTCTTCAAACTATTTATGTTTTTTGAGTTTTCTGTGATTAGATGCTGGACTTCGTAGACTTATCTCCGAAATTCTTTGACCATCTGGTTTGAGCGGATGGTCGACAGTGTATGGAGGCCTCGGAAAAGTCAAGATGGGTCAAAGAAAAACTAATAGTTTTTTCTAAATCACCTCTTCCTCTTCGGTCTAGACTTCTAGGTTTAGATAGTACCGGATACCTGCCGAGAACATGATGCCTCATAAGCGAATCTTCAGGGTGAAATTTCTACAAAACGTTTTGTTGTTAACCGCACATCTAATGCGCGAGTCGTACTATCTTGCGTAGTGTATCTTTGTGGTGAGTTAATGCATTTTTCTTTTGGTCTTACGCTAAGCCGTTCATCTGGTTTTACGGTTTGCATCCAATAAAGCTCACGCTTCGCTGGAAACACCACAATTGATAGTCCAGATTTCGGATTTTCAGTAAAAATCTTTGCAAAGATTGTGATCGAATTCAGCGAGATATTTAGGATTAAGAGAAACCACAATTTTGATGTTTCTCCTGTTCCTAAAGCATTGATCTTTCTTTAATGGATGCTGGCCCACGGTTTTCATTAGTGCCTCCTCTCTCTTTTGCCAGCTTGTTTTGTCTGCGGAAGAGAAGCCAGGTTTTGCAGACATTGGTGCAAAAAGTACGAGAGGTCTGCATGTTTCTCACACCACAGAGCATGCGTTCGTGCCATGTCGTTCGGTTCACCTAAAAGTATCGAAATTCCGCCGGTCCATGGCATTTCCTCCAACATGTTTGGCTCCCCTAACTCTAGGGTGGTCTTTATTGTTGTCCGATCAATGTTCAACAATCCTGCGGGTTTGATTTTTTCGAACAGCACTTACTTCAACTATTTTTGGTATTGGATATTGTTTGTCATTGGATATACAATATTTTTTCGTCAAAAAATAACTGGATTCTATACTCACCAATAGTCCTACCCATGGGGTTACACCGGGAGCGGTTGGTATTCCCAAAAATTATACACGCGTTTGTTTAAGTCTTTGAAAGTCTCGTATTATTTAATTTGTACACTTAGGCGCGATTTTCAGACTTAGTGAGAAAAATGCGATATTTTTCTATTAAGGGTTGATTGGAGGGTCTTGGCACAAGTGCAACTCGCGTCTCTGATTTCTTCCACAAATGTGGTCAATGAAAAATAATGAGGATTCACAATTCAAAATTGAGCGTCAACTCATGAGTTCTGCTAATTTTTCGGGCTTTTTTCATTGCCCACAAGTAGTTTTCCAGGGCAAATTTCCCTTATTTTCACGGTCTTGTCTCCCAATATTTTCTCAAGCGGTTGATAAAATACCACCTTCAAGAAATGTAATTCTCTCTTCCTCGTTGCAGTGATAAGTAAACAATTTTAGTGTTCCCGCAATGGCGACACCTCCCCATTTCTGATGCTTTTCATCTCGTCGCGCCTTCTTATTTTCCTTACATGTATCTTTTTTCTGCCACACCACATTCTCTGTGTTTTCTGGTCAGGTTTTCTCTTTTCAAAACACCTCTTCGAGTCAGGTCCAGGTCACCTTCTGCCATTCCTTTTTCTTTGCACCAAGGTGAACTTTCAGTTGAAGGACTTACAGGTATTAAGCTTATTCCGAACAAAGATCCAAACCGGCAATTTCATTAACCAGCTGAAATAGAATGAGAATTATAATCTGACTTAAAAAGAACATTTATGACATGGAATGAAAATTTAAAAAAATAATTTTCACTCTGATTTAGAAATAGACTATAATTGAATGTAAATATCTAACTGTAATTAGCTTAACGCCTATTATTTCCAAATTCTATAAGTAGATATTCTCCTCCTGCCGAGTCTTCCCTTCGTGCCAGGTCTAGTTCTCCTCCTACCATTTCCTACCAACCGAAGGGCAAGCCGTATTATCAATGTCTAATGTCGAAATTATGACAAGAGAAGAAATCAAAGAATCTCGCACAACTAAGGTTAATCCAATATCGAAAAATTTTTAAACAATAATGCTGGATGATTTACGATCTTATTTTCAATCAGAAAAGATGAATTTTTAATCAAAATCTGTGGGATTTTCAACCAACTAATTACATTTATAAACCAAAATATCGTATTTCTTTAAGAGCCCAGAATTTTCAAACCCACAAATTAAATTTTTAACAGAAAGATGAGTCCTAAACAAAAAGCATAATAGTTTAAGCATCAATAAAAAAACTTATTTTAGAAAAAAATATTAAAAGTTCAAACAAAATCACTAAATTTTCAATTTAGCAAGATGAACTAAAAAAACAGTTCAATCTCTCACCAAAAAGATTTCTACAAAAAAGACGAACCTTGTACTAACAAAATAATCAGTAACAAATCAGTTAAAATTTTAACTTGAAATATAAATTATCGAATGTTTAATTTAATCTTTAAATGGACTATAGTTGAAATTATAGATAAAAACAAAATATTTTTAACTAAAAGAAAAACGATTTTAAACCAAGGAAATTAGTTTAATTTTTTCGATAGAATGAGGATTTTTGATCAAATTCTTACTAAAACAATTAAGTTTCAGCGAAGCAGACTAATGTCCAACTAAGGAGATGAATTTTTATCTGAAATGACATGAGGTGGACTTTCCAATTTTATAAGTCTCAATTAATTCCTTTATATTTCTTACAATTTTAAATCCATATGCTAAATTTTCAAAGCCCTTGAAATTCAGTGAATTTCAGTGAATGCTTTGTATTGTGAGAAATAAAAATAATTCTTTGGAATCCTGTTAAATACCTTCATATAGGTATTAGAGAGAAAAACATATAATATATTCCAAGAATCTAATTTTTGAAGAAATCAATCGGAAGTGGAAAAGAATAAAATTCATTTCTTGAATTCTTTTAATATATTTATAGGGAATCAACCTGGGGAGAAATCATGAGATAACTATGCATTTTTTTCAGGAATAAACAGAGAATCTTTTGAAATGTGATTCAGTGAACCGAAATTATCTATCAAGTGTACCATTATACAAATTTAAATTACTGTCATGTATTTTATTACTCGAATCCTGAGTTTAAACGGAAAATTTTTGAGTTTTTTAGATATCAAAAAAACGTATTTATTCACATTTTTTTCTCCTAATACACTGTACTGAAATATAATATTTCTGAGCAGAACTATCATAATACATAAATCCTGCAATTTCGTAGATGACGAATACAAGATATACTATGTGATCTGATAAAGAAATAGAATATTCTGTAGGTAAATTTTTCATTGAATTTTTCATTTAAACATTAATTGGATTTTCTTGGAATAAGAAAAATGAGGCTTGTTTCTGCTGGCGTCTTGTCTTTGGCAGTCATCTTCAATTCTGTTGGTAAATATAATATATCTATAATTTTATGTAAATTTTTCTCGCTTAATGAAAAAGAAAATTGGTGCGATTTAATATAAATTTTTTTGCAATTGCTATTTTTTAAAACTTTATTTTAGTTTCTCCAAAATTAAACAGATACAATCAAAATTTTTGTAGTGGAAACCCAAAATGTCTGAGTTGAAGGAAAATAGAATTTAGAAAGGGGGTTTATTTTAATAAGGTATTGTTACCATATGTGTGCTTGCGTATATGGTACACTCCTGTGGATCATCTAAAAAATATCCAAGGCGTTTTGGGGAGGAGACATTTCATAAAATCTAATTTTTTTTAAATGCGAATTTTCCCTTGCAGCAAATGCGTTATTGAATGCGTCGTAAGTTTCATCTTGATGTTAACAAATCTGGTTGGCCACGTATCAGGGTAGTCAGGGAAATGTCAGATTAAAAATTTTTTCAAGGAAGTCAGAGAAATGTCAGGGAAATGAAGTAGCTGTCAGGAAAAATAGAAGTTGATATGTTTTAATATAATTAATAATATAATAATTTTTGGGGCTAACTTCATGAAGAATATTAACGGGGAACAAGAATATTCCCACAGATTCTCGGAAATTCTCAACTATATAGTCGGTCTGGCCGGTCTTGCTGGTCTTTCCGGTAGGAACAAGTAAATTGAAGAGATTGGCGTGATCAGAAAATGTTTCTTGTGTTATTGCTGTCGCAGAAGCACAATTAAATGATTTATACATTGGACGAATTGTGCCTTATTAGATTTAAGGTAAGTTAAAGGTTGCTAAGTTTCTTTTTCATATTTAGGTGATTTGTGTCACTTGGTTTTGTTTATATCAGTAAACGAAAAAACTAATAGGCGATAAGGTGAGAAACTTATTTACTGAACTGTTCATAATAAAATTTTCCCCAGTAGATATTAACATAATATGACGTTATCTTACAATAAATTATGCAAACATGTTTATGTTTGGTACATGTGTTTCAAATAAGCTTAACATTTTTTCTGTTAGGAAAGCTTGAGGACTTATAATCCCTCATTGTGTCCAAAAGTTATCAAGTTTCAAATTGGATCAGAAATTAAGAAATATTATTTTTAATTTCATATAAAAAAAATTGTTTTTAGATATTAATTGAAATGTAATCATGCTACATTATAAATGCTTTATTAATGACTGTAGCTTCATACATTTTTAGCTGTTCATTATGCACTCTACTCTTTAAAAATGTCATTTAACAAAAGTATTTCCAGGAGGCTTGGTTGCAAGAAATGGTTTTTACAGATGTCATCGCAAAGCATTAATCGGGCCGAATCAGTGCAATATGCCTGATTTTTAAAAACAAGGTTATACATTTAAGCAAATTTGAGAAACATAAGGAAAGGGGCACTAATGAAATATGTATCAGAAAAGAGCATATAAAAAAGGTCTCCGATAGAAACTCATCTTTCGTCTTCGATCTGTTTACGTCTGTGAATTCAGGACCCGCAAAAATACTGGTCAATTTGATTTCACAATAAGTGATGCAGTGAGTTTTAGGTACAATAATGTTTTTTAGAACATCTTTAAGTTCCAACTATTTTTTAAAAAAGAACTAGTGTTTTGTGAAACTGTTTTAAAAATATTAGAAATTTATTTGGATAAATTGTAAGTAGGAGAACCAACTGTAGAGACAATTAATCTACAATTTAATCCAGGCTTATGTACCTTTGGAAGAGCATAAGCTTTTGCCACAACACTATTGTGAGTTTTTAACCGCTATGAACATTGATCATTAATCAATCTTTTTTGTCTCATCTAATGACTATCTTATTAAATTTATTTCCGAATGTTGGAACCATACTTGTTTTTATATTTATATATAGAATATTATTCTTAAGAATATTTTCAACAGTTTTATTATAGTCATCTCTATTAGCTGCAACGGTTTGATTTCCCTTATCTGTTTTTACAAAAATTAAATCTTGGTGTTCCTTTTGAAAATTCTCCACAAACTTGACTGATTTTTCTAAATTTTTAAATTTATTTAAGTTTTAATGATTTGAAACTAGTTGAGTAACAGTTTTTTGAATATTAAGTTTTACATCCACTTTCTCAATATTTTTTATAGAATTTTCAATATTTGCAATCAAATTATTAACAGAAATTCTATTCCCATTTAAAGGAACATTGAAATTGCTACCCAAAGCTAAAATTTCGGCAACCTCATCAGGAGTTTCAACATTAGATAAATAAACATCATAAACAGTTAGCAACGTCCTGGTCATCATGGGTTATTTATTTTACATCTGTGCGAAGTATGGAGTTACCACAAGAAGACAAATTAGATGTTGGATAAATACCAACAGAAGATTAGTTATTCTAAAGAACAACGTACTTTTTTAATGAGGTGTCGAAATGACACCTTAGTACCAGCAAATATTCAACAAAACTTAAACAAGTATAATGTACACAATTTAAATTATAATTTAAATTCTAATTTTGAAAAAACTAAATTTAACATTCAAACAAAATGTCCATGATTAGACATTGAAAAACCAGTAACAAATATTCAAAAATGAAGCAATTATTAAAATTACTTAAAACATCGTTTATTGAGAGTTATATCTGATGGCTCTATTAATGAGTTTTTTGATAGTACCAAAAAGTTTTATTTACTGAAGAGTAGGTCTTTAATTTTCAATAGTAATATTAAAGATTTTAGATTGTATATATGTTTCAAAAATTTTATTAAATGTTGGAATTTCTTATGAGGTTACCGAAGTTTTAGCTTTGGGTAACAATTACAATCTTCTTTTGAATGCGAATAAAATTCCTGTTAATAATTTAATTGAAAATATTGAAAATTCTATACAAAATATTAAGAAATAAGATGTTGAACTTAATATTTGAAAAACTGTTACTCAAGCAGTTTCAAATCATAAAAACATAAATGAATTAAAAAATGTATAAAAATCAGTTAATTTAGTTAAAAATTTTCAAAAAGAACATCAAGATTTAATTTATTAAATCTTGATCTTAAAAACTAACAATAGTGTTGTGGCAAAAGCTTGTGCTCTTTCAAAGGTACATAAGCCTGAATTAAATTGGAGATTAATTGTTTCTACAGTTGGTTCTCCTACTTACAACTTATCCAAATACATTTCTGAAATTTTCAAACCAGTTTCACAAAACACTAGTTCTTCTTTAAAAAAATAGTTGGGAACTTAAAGATATTCTAAAAAACATTATTGTACTTAAAACTCACTGAATAGTTTCCTTAGATATTGTGTCGATGTTTGATAGCCAGCGCCGTAGCGACGGTCTCAGGGGCCCCGGTGCGAAACTTTTCGGGGGCCCTTAATGGGGAGTTTTTCTCATAAAATAGTGTACATTGCCTTATTATTGTAGGGTAATAAAAAATCAGCTAATTTTTTTTGTTCTTTTCAAAGAAGTGTTCTTATTTACGTTTTACACTCGTGATGTACAAAAACTAAAACTACGCAAAAAATCACTCATGAAAGAAGGTTTTAGGACACCTAGTATCTGGCATTCTCATAATCCTAAAAAAAACTTTTTTCACGATCTCATAATGACAGTATATATGCATTTTGTAGAACCAAATTTTCGTTATCACAAGTGTGAATCTTATAACTATATACTGTTCAATATGACTGTCATGAGAAATTACAATTTTTTTACGTTAAAAATACTGCAATCCTGCAATAAATAGCATATGAAAGCAGGAGGTTTGTGCATACCTAACGTTATGCATCTCTTTTTTAAAACGATTTCTTTCTCGATTTCATAGCGGCAAAATCATCGATCGTTTTCGTAAAATCAATTTTTCGAGCTCTCTCATTTTCGATGAATAGAATGGCTAATCCGTTTAATCTTTCCTGCCCCATCGAGCTTCGCAAATAATTCTTGATCAATTTCAATTTTGAAAATGATCGTTCAGCTGTTGCGGAAGTTACTGAGATAGTAAGGTACATTACACAAGCAGTGTAAATGTCTGAAAAAGTGGACATCAAAGAACTGTGTTTAATTACGAGAAAATCGACCAGTTGTTTAACAGTTTTCATTTGCTTTACTTGGGAGTTGAAAGCAGATTTTACAGACAACAATTGCGCAGGAAAATATTCACATATGTAATCTGACATTTTCTGGACAAACTTCTCAGCCTCCAACCTTATTTCTTGATCACTGGAATTGGCAATAAAATGAGGTTGCACCACTTTATATGTGT
>NC_046665.1:128715713-128719119 GCF_010883055.1 Belonocnema kinseyi
TTCATCGAAATGCTTTTTTCTTCTCCTCATTGGTTCTTCAAATTTGTTTGCAATATTTAATTTTGCACACAATTCAGAAGCTTCAGAAAGGAATTCGTCAAACGAATCGCGCATTTTCGTAACTTCTGAAAAAGCATTTTCAAGAAGATCATTGGCTGAGTGAAAGTCAAGTTCTTTTGAATGCAAAGCTTGAGATGCTACATTGACTTTTTCCTAGATTTTGCACTGAATGAGCAGTAATAAAACGAAATGGAATCTTTCCATTTTTTTAGGAGTCCTGAAGCCGCGTTTCTCTCTTCGGGTTTGTTACTTGTGAGAACGATACGCGCTAAATTTTTGAGAACGTGTCCTAACCTGGCTTTAAGCGCGTAAACAGCATCATATCGACCAGCCCAACGGGTGGGGTTCAAAGTTTTGAGAGTGATATTGTGATTTTCGGAAAATTCATCGTCACGAGAAAATTGAAGATCTTTCCAACGAATTATACTTTTCCCAAAGAAATTGTATACGTCTTGGACGATCTCAAAAAAACGGCTAATCTCAGAATTTTTTTTGACCGCATCATTCAATACCAAATTCAGGTTATGTGATGCACAATTAACAAAATAGGCATAAGGAGCTTTTTCTCTGACTTTTTTTTGAACGCCATTCAATGAACCGCTCCTGACAGCTGCACCGTCATAGGCTTGCCCACAACATTTTCTGATTTGCAACCCTTTCTTCTCAACAAATTCAATAATTTGTTGTGAGAGTCCCTTTGCTGATGGATCCTAAATTTCTTGAAACTCTACAAATTCTTCACATATTTTGAGTTCCAGCGGTTTACCAGCACTGTCATTTACAATTTTGACATACCAAAAAACTTGACTCAATTGATCAATTTTACTTGTGTCTTGGGTTGAATCCAAAACAATTGCCAAGAAAAGAGCATTTTGTAATTCTCTCGCAATGTCACCGTTAACCTGTTTTGCAAGGACCGAAATGAATTCGTTTTGTGACTGAGGGCTCAAATAATTCACAGATCCTTTCGGAAGTTGTAATAATTCTTGCAAGACGGGATCGTATTTCGCGAGGAGTTCTACAACAAATAAAAAATTACCCTTTTCACGATCCGATATTTTTTCACTGCTACCACGAAAAGCAAGGTTACAAGAAGCCAACATAAGTGTCACATCGAGGGTCCGCTCTATTACTTTACGCCAAAAATTTCGTTCAGATTTTATATCTTTTTCGAATGCTTCTTCCAAGACCCCATTTTTTCGCCATTTTTCGTAAACCAAACATGCAGTCGTATGACTTTGTGAAGTTTCGTGAGTTTTGATTCGTGCTGTAAGGTGCCTCCAGTCCCTTACACCATTGGTCCAGACATTTTGTGCTGAAGCTGCGGCAGTAACCGCTGTTTGCGGAAATAACCAACAAGGTTGGCAATAAACGCAATCCAGTTCCGACGAGTAGCACAACCAATTTCGATTTAACTTCAATCCAGACTTTGCTACGATGTAATAGTACGTATTTGAAAAACAACGATTTTCTTGACTCGTATCACGTGGAAAAGGACCTTGTGGCTGATTTGGACCAGAAGAAATATTAGCGTGTTTGATTTCCGAATCAGTTATTTCAGCCGGAAAATTATTTCATGAAATAGAAGATTCGTTGTGTTCAGGGTGTAGATTAGGTGAGGAAAACGGTACCTGGAAAGTAAAAAGTCGTATTCCACACACACATTGAAAATTGTTCGCTTTTCAAACCATTTGCATTATTTAATATGGTAAAATGTACCTCATCTGAGTCAGAACTTTCATGAGTGATAATATCGCTTTTCGATTTGTCTGTGTTGGATAAATTTTCTGAATTCACTGATGTACAAATAGTATCCACCAGAATGTTTTCTTCACAGGAAGAAATCGGCTGAGAGCTGCTAATCTTTTCGAAGTCTAAAAATTGATATAAAACATTTAATAAATAACATTTCTTCAACTCATATGAAAAGCCTGGAACTAGAGGGAAATTCTGCAAGATGTTGGTATTTCATATATATTATATAGAAATTATTCAGATAATACGAACTCAGTGGATTTCTTTTCAAAAATGTTTTAATTTCACATTGCGTATACTTTTTTCACAATATCATACCAATAATATGAAAACTGTCGAAGATATATTTAAAATCCTAACCTCATTATTTCCACGCTCGACAATAACAGCAAATACTTATTTACAAATACATCAACTGACCCAGCTTCATAAGAAGTTATGAAAATGAAAAGATGTTAATGACTTATCACAAATTAATTTTAATTGCCGTCAAATCCATCGGCACGTTTTTCTGGTGCAATATTGGCATCTTGTTTACTGAACCACGAAGTCAATTTCCTTGTATTTTCCACACTTGCAGATTCTTTACGCTTTTTTTCGGAAATTCAAAAGCATATCTGACCTACAAAATTTTTCTCTTTCTGTAATAATGTTTTTCACATCCATCACTTGAACTTTTTACTATAAAACCAATTATAATTTTCATTTAATTCTTCCAAATATTCTAGAAAAAATCAAAAAGCTAACGAAACTTTCCGAAAAAATTAATTTTGTGGTAAAAGCTTTTTCGATCTGGGGGCCCCATCACACTCGGGGGCCCCGGTGCACCGCACCGCCTACACCAGCCTCGCTACGGGCCTGTTGATAGCATTCCGCTTGATCTTGCTTTAGATTGTATCAATGAAAAGCTTATCTTAAATCGCAATTTAATAAAAATAACTAAGAATGAACTATTAATAGCCACTAGAACTGTTTTCAATGGCACTGTTTTCTCTTTCAATAACGAATTTTATAAACAGATATTAGGTTGTCCCATGGGTTCGCCCTCATCTCCGGTAGTTTCTGATTTAGTGTCACAATATGATGAAAAAGGGACTCTCGATTTATTAGATTTCACACCCATCTTTTGTAAAAGATATGTTGACGATATCATAGCAATTGTTCCTTCCGGTAAAATTGACCTTTTTGTAAACGTGTTTAACAGTATAGAGAAGAGCATAAAATTCGCTCATGAAATTGAAATAAAAAATGTTATAAGCTACCTTTATTTACATATAATTAAAGCTTTATATATAGAAAGGAAAACTTAAATCTAAAAAGAACATTTGTATCTAACAACTGTCCCCTTCCTGTAATGATTGAAATTATTGCTGAGCGTCGCCATGAATATTATAACAGTACTAAAAATAAAAATAAATGGAATCATACAAATAATAAATTTTATTTAAAAGTTACGTCACCGTATATACAGGGTCTCACACAGCGATAGCCTTACAAGGAAACTATCCCAGGTGTCCCTCACCGATTTTGATGAAACTGCAATATGTTGTAGTACATCGAAAAATAAGAGACACGTATTTTTTTTTATCGG
>NC_046665.1:128719219-128813493 GCF_010883055.1 Belonocnema kinseyi
ATAAAAAAAAATACGTGTCTCTTATTTTTCGATGTATTACAACATATTGCAGTTTCATCAAAATCGGTGAGGGACACCTGGGATAGTTTCCTTGTTAGTGACGATTCACTTTTTGAACTAATGTGAATTATTTCGTTATACATCAATAAATATATTCCGAAGAAAATCTTTCTAATTTGTATTAAGAATAGAGTCGAGAATCAACCTCATATTACAACGTACACCGCAAAAATGCAACCCCTTCCGGAAGATATTCGTAGAAATCTTATAAAAGGAAGCAAAGTTGTGCAGTGAGTCTCTTAAATAACCCTTCCTTCTATAGCGCTTTCGAGAATTGACGCCGCGTTGCATGTAGATGAAACAGGGGGTGCGCGGGATCTGTGGCTGTCACTTAGGCGAGCAGTCAGTCGTGAAGAGTTTCACTGTAATATAATTTTGAGGACGAAAGTTCTTTTCGAAACGGTCAAATAAAATCGTTTGAATTGAGGTTATCAATTCATATTTTTAAAAAGTCGTTATTGCTTTACGAATCGTAACAGAAGCAAAACAAAAAACGAATTTTCAACCTAAGAAATTAATTTCCAACAACAACAAAAGAAAATGAATTTTCAACTAAAAACGAAAAATTTGCAAGCAAACAAAAAAGCGATTTCCAATAAGAAATGTTCAATTTTCAATCATCATATTATCGAAAAAAAACTATTTTACTTCACCAAACGACAGAACAATATTAGAATTTTAAAAGAATTTTAATTTTCAACTAAAAAAAATATACTCGTTTTGGTTGAAATTTACCTTTTCTGATAAGAATTCAAAAAATTTGTTGATATTATTTTCTTTTATAGCTTAAAAATCTTTTTTGGTTGAAAATGGATTTTTTTTACTGAAAATGTAACTGTTCCCTTATTTGTTAAAACTGAATCCTTTATAGTTGAAAATTCAACTGCTTGGATGAAAATTTATATAGTTTTTTTTTCATTTAATAATCAAAGAAAAATAAAATCGTTTCATTTTTATTTGATTATTAACCGAAAAAAAAATTTAACAGAATATTTAAGTGATGGGGGCCGAAAAAACTCAATTTTTCTATTTATTCATGCGAATTAATCGTACAATAGAAACAATGAAATCGCAATATGAATATTTCAAAACATTTAAATTTTATGTAAAGAGAAAAACTGTACCTTTTTTTAATTGCGGATAAGAAAAGAAATTACACGAAAGATATAAAAGAGTTTCAAATTAAATTTGCATGTTTTTGCATGTTTTTGGATGTTAGGTTTTTTAAGCAGGGAAATGTATTTATAATTTTTATGTTAATTTTTTTGTCTGCATGGTCTATATTAAAAATTTTTGTAATATTGATTTCAAATCGCGGAATTTTTAATTTAATTTAATTGAGTTTATTTTATTTTATACGTTCAATTTGAATGAAAAAAAAGAGTCAAATTGGGGGAAAATGTGATAATTTATCATATTTTTACTGAAAATGTAATTATTTCTTAATCGACAATTTAACCGTTTCATTTTTGGATAAAAATTAATTTCTTTAGTTCAAAATTCCTCTTTTTTGTTTAGAAATTATTTGTTTAAACTGAAAACTTAAATAGAAACTACAATTTTCAGATAAAAAGTGTAATTTTTTAGTTGTGAATTCATCTTTTTTTTAGAAAATTTTTCTTCTTGTTTGCAAATTGATATTTTTGGTAGAAAGTCATTATGTTTTTGTTAAAAATAATAATTAAACTATTCCATTTCCGGCTGAAAAATGATTTTTTTAGCTTGACAAATTCAACTATCTGGATCAAAATTCATGTATTTTTTGGAAATTCGTCTTTTGCGGTGAAATATTCTTGCTCTTGCTTGAAAATGTTTCCACCATCACCAATTTTATTCAAAATCCTTCTGTTTTTTGGTTAAAAATTAATTTTCAATTAATATTAAACTATTCCGTTTTGTAATATGTCTTTTTTGGTTAAAATTTATTTCTCTAATGAAAATTGAATTAATTTGTTGATAATCTCACTTTACTGTTGTTTACAATTAATTTTTGCGATTTATAATAACTATGCCATTTTTTGGTGAAAATTAAATTTTTTAAAATAAAAATTCGTCTTTTTGTGGAAAATTTATCTTTTCTGGTGAAAAAATAATGTTTTGGTTAAAATTTCAAATACTTTGTTCAGACTTCGTTTTTCTTTAATTTTCTTTACCGAAATGTTACTATAGCTTTCATTATTAAAAATTCACTCATTTCTTTAAACATTTTTTTTGTTTCAAATTAATTTCTTTGTAATTTTCTCTTCTTAGAAATCTATTTGTTTCAAAATGTATTCCTTTGTTAAAATATCATTGTTTTTTGTTTGAAATATAATCTTTTAAATTTTCATTTCATCTCACAGATAGAAAATTATTTGTTTGAAAATTCTTCATTTCGTTTAAAAATTAATGTGTTTGGTTAAAATGTAAATATTTGGTTGAAACTTATTTTGTTATTAGTTTTTTCCTGAAAATGCAACAATTCATATTTTAATTGAAAAATTATCTTTTTTATTGAAATTTTAACTATAAGGTTAAAAATTTATCTTTTTGGTAGAATATTATTCTTGTTGTTTGTGCACTAACTTCTTTGTTAAAAATGTAACTATTCTATTTAACTTTTTCGCTTAAAAATCTATCTTTTTAAGTAAGAATTATTCTTTTTGTTTGAAAGTCATCTATTTACGTTACCATTGTTTAAATTTGAAACTCTAAAAATTCGGTTGACAAATTGTTGTTCTTTTCTTTTTTGCTTGGTAAAAGAATTAGTTAAAAATCTTTTTTTTTTTAAATGATTTTTTAAGATTTTAATTTATGTTTTATTTTAAAATTCAATTTTTTGTTCGTAAATTCATTTCTTCGTTGAAAACTTCACTATTTTGTCGCAGATTCGACTGCTTTTTTAATCGAAATTAATGTTTTGAACTGAAAATTCAACTGTTCTATTTTGGATAAAAAACTAATGTTTCTTTTGTTGTTGGAACTTAATGTCTATCGTTAAAAATTAAACAATTTCGATGAAAATTATATTTTTAGGTAAAGGATCAACTAGTCTATTATGGGTAAAATATTTACTTCTTTAGTTGGAAATTCATCGTCTTTGGTAGCAAATTATTATTTCTGTTTGAAAATTCCTTTCTTTGGCTGCAAATTTTTGTTTATCGGGTAGAAAATTAATTTCTTCAAACTGCAAGCTTAAGTATAAATTAAGAAGATTAAGAAGATTTCAGGGCCTAATAGAAATATAAATACAATTTTAACTAAAATTTAGTTACAAATGCAACTACCTTGAAAGATCATAAAGCTTGATGAAATTTTCTTTCTTTACTTTCTCATTATTTTGGTTGAAAGTTCATTTTGTTGGTAAATATTTTTTCTGTATAGAATACAAATTTGTTTTTGAACAAAAGAAGAACGTAATAAAGAAACCTCACTTTAAATTAATTTTATTCGTATTTTCCAAAAACCGATGTTAAAAATGTTGCAGAAGCAAAATGCTGATATTTTATTAATAGTTGGGTAATAGTAAATATTAAGAATGGCCAAATTAAGAAACAGTCTAGAAATTAAAAAAGCAGTTCCGTCGCCACCCTAATATTTTAGTTTTACATTAGGGAAGAAATCGTACTAATTTTGTGGATGAAAGTCACGTAGCCTCAATACCCGGAAATTCTTCGAGATTACGTGATGCTGAGTTACGGGAGATTCCTGGATTTCTTTTGTAGTCATCAGTTTAACCTCGCCACTATTCATGTTTATTTTTGCCCGTTTTTGACAGGTATTCACCACTGTAAACATTCCACGAAGAAATGTATTATTTCTTTCCAGTATTGCAAACACGTCACCAGAAGATGTGGATAATACTGCTTGTTCTCCAGTTGGCATAGGCCCGAAAACATTACATTTTCCTCTAATGTAAATTGGTGCATTACGAGGAAAAGTGAATCTTTGAATTTCGAATCGCCGGCTCGGATTTATGTGCGGGATCAGCCGAATAGATTTAAGTTGTTCAAATGTAAGTCCACCTAGACGAGAATAAAAATGAGTGGCAGGAGGAGACCTGGACCTGGCACGAAGAGAGGACTCGGAAGGAGAAGAAGACAAAACCGGAGAACCTTGACGATGAGGTCTGGCAGAAGAAGACCTTACACGAGAATCAGAATGTTCGCCACGAGGCACACCAGGAATGGGGTTACCATCAGGCAAACAGTCGAACGTTGAAATCAACTCTACAACAAGAAGGATAGCATTCAATTAAAAAAAACGCTTTAAGGCCATGTGGCGAGTGGGTCACGTGATCAGATTCCTACATTATCGCCACCTTTCTTATTTCCCAACTTATTTTCACTCGAAGCGCCACATCGAGTTGGAAATTTGGCGCTTCGTGTGAATATTCGTAATAATACATAATTGCATAATTGAATAATTAAGCAGTGAAATTTCATTCTATCGGTTATGGTTGCAAACATAACTAATTTCTAAATAAATCGTTTTTTTTCTTTTGGTGTGAAATTTTATCTGTCTTTTTTGGACATTCAATTAATTAGATGGAAGTTTAACTACTTTGATCAAAATCAAATTTCTAGGTTAAAGATTCATCATGTTAGTAGTTGAACCTTCACCCCACGCCAGTGAACGTCGCTACACAAAAAGAACTTGAATGCCTTGGCTCAGTCTTAAAATTATTGAATCTTTATGTTTCGCATCGCTTAAAAAAATCGGGACTACTGCATTTTGTGGAAAATTTAATTACTAAATTATGTAAAATCAATCTTGTGTTTGTTAATGTGTCGCCGCGGCCCCTGCGTGGAGCTATGCCTTCGTTGATTGCGAAAACCAAAAGGAAAGATTCATTTGCTACTAAAACGAAGATTACAAAAAACCAAAAATTATTGTTTCCCTTTTTCCACTTATCGTCAATGTCATGATTTTATAATAAAAGCACATGCTGGATTGACTTATAAAATAGAATACTAATATTAGTTTTATTTACATCAGTTTTTTATTTTTAGAGGTTTATTTGGATGAAATTAATATTTTAATTTCAAACGAACATGCAAGATTTCGCAGTCTTATTTTCTATTTATATTTTTTTTACAGGAATTTCATAAATTCACCCAGAAATACTTCAAAAACTTTTTGTTCACAGCTTTATTAAATTCAAAATTTTCATTTTTCCAAATCTGTTTCCGAATTTTTATTTTCATATTGGAATGTTTTCAAAGAGTTTTTACATTCCTGTGATTCACAATTGAGAAAGTATAAAAATTGTTCGAAATTTGAGACTACCGTTTTTCAACGGATCTTCATGTTTTGAAACTCCCTCAGGCTGAAAATAAAGTTTTAGCAATGACATGTCTCTGCCTGCATGTCCGTTTGTCCGTCCGTGAATAAAATATCCCTTGAAAAAAGAAACGGATCAAATCGAGCTTTGACACATTTTTTTGTGTCATAAAAAGAGAACGAGTTTGCTTATCCGATATTTTTGATAGAAATTCCAAAAGTCAGAGCATACAACAAAAACGCCTGATATAAAAAAAGTCAAGAGAAGAGGAATATTACATTTTAAATGCACTACAAGATTATGGTTACGAATAAAGACGACTGGATTAAAATTGTAATACTAAAAAGGATCTAAAAATGTATTATTCCTTACTTTTTGATAGGGTGCGTAGTTTTTGTTTTAACAGTAAAAAATAACATTCGAAATTAAAAAAATGATTTTCTTAGCGACATGAGCTAAGAAAGAAATTAGTGAATGAAAATTTTGCACCTTGACACAACTAAAATCTGTTCAGAAATCACTTTTTAATAAGAAGCTTGGTTTTGGTTTCAATCGTAAAAAATAATATCAAAGTAATAATTAAATATGTGTAAATAAAAAAGATCACTCTAACAAAATTAACGGATCAAATCGGGCTTTGGCACAATTTTTTATGTCCTACAAAAAGAACGAGTTTGTTAACAAACATCCCTCGATCCACGGTTATGGTTTTATCATTCAAAAATTTTATTCAAGAACAGAATGTTTAGTTTAGTGCCAAGTGAAGGCAGATACGTGAAAACAGATTGGTTTTTTGCATTGCATGAAAAGTATTTTAGAATAAATAAGAAGAGAAAGGGATTTTTAAAAATTAATTTTTGAGAAATTAAAAAAAGAACTAGGTTTACAGTAATAGGATATTTTCTTAACACACTTTTTTTTAAATTCAACTGTAAATTACAATTTCAGACAGTTTATAAAATAAAAATTATTTTTCTGCATTTTTATAAATTTTAGAAAAGTTAAAAATTTAAAAATATCATGAATGGAGAAAAATGGGTAATTTTTGGGACAAAAAATTAAAAATAAAACCACGAACGTTGTATTAGGGATATTCTGGATATCCTGAGGTTCTCCCTAGAATATCCAAATTTCCACCTTGTGGGAAATTCAACAGGTTTTCCTTAGGATTTTTAACCATCAAGGTTTTCTTCTGCCAAATAGTTTAATATTAAAAACAATATTTCACTTTTTTAAGTTTAAATTTATTTTAGAGAGAAATATTCATCTTACTCATATTATCAATCTTCCAGCAATTATAAAACTCACGGAAAGTAAATATGTACTGAACTTTAGACGCGAATATGCCGTCATAAATTTAAAGTAGATTTACATTAAATTAAATATTCCTAACAATGAAAATAAATCAAATGAGATAGTTATAAAATAAAATTTAAATAAAACATGTCAAAAAATATTCGACGTTGAAGTAAGAAAATGAAATATCACTTGGGGCACCACCAATTTTTGGTCCGGCACTGGTCTTTTCTCACAAGCAGTGAGAATTTTGCTGGTTAGTATATAAGGACTATTTTGACTGATATACCCAGCATGCCATATTAAGAGTTAGGGAATTGCGTTGTATGTAGTAGTGTTAAGTTAAGTTATAGAATTAGTTTTAAGTGCTTTTGGTAATTGCTTATTTTACAGCGTACTTTTTTCCACTTTTTTTCTTCACTGAGACTTTTTCTCCGTTCAGCTGTTTCGAGCTCAATATTTTTTCAATCAGTCGCCCTGTAAAATTTTACTTTTGCCTAGTAGGTCCCTATTCTCGGATCGCGTCACATATTGTGAAATAAGTTATTCATAATGAAACTTTTCGATTTCCGTTTTTCTTTAACGTAAAAATTATGAGATTAACCAAAATCAGTTCAAATAATTCACGGAAAATCAATTACATTTTTTATGTAAATAGCAATTAGAGCAGAATGTATATTAAATCGCACAAAGTTTAATTTGTGTGTAACTTTAAAGATGTACATACACTTGTATATATATTATATTATTATATTCACCAATAAAATCCAAGATAATCGCCAAGAATAGAAAGAGAAAAGAAGCAATCTTCATCTTTTCTAATTAGTGGAAAATATAATTAAAGTATTACTAAAGATGTGCCTGGACAATTCTACAAATTAATATTTCAGTTCTTTACCAGTTTATTTAATACTGCTTATATTCGTTATCTCAGAGAGTATTTACGTCAAGCTTATGCTGCTCAGATATTTACATTTTAATACAGGGTGCTTCAAGAAAAAAAATAATAAAATAAATTTCCTTAAAAATTTAAGTATACAGTTTACAACATACGTAGATTAAGAGATACATAGATGTCAAATGTGGGTTACAGATTTATTATTTAGGATAAAAATTCATCGCTTTGGTTGAACATTTAACTGCGTTGCTGAATCTTTATTGTCTTAGTGGGAATTTTATTGAAAAGTTATATTTTTTATATAAAAGTTTGTCTTTTTCGGTTATTAATGGTTAACAAGAATATTTTTCATTATGTTTTTATTCTTTTAGAAGGCTTGGCCTCAAATGACGCACCGTAACCCTAACTGGTTTTACGCGATTTTTCATCGTTACTTATTTATCTCCTAATATCTGTTATCTGAAGTCGCGAAATCTGAAATGAATACCATAATTGACTTTAATTTATTGGGCGCCAGGCCCGCATTTTTATCAAAGTTTTTGGTGTAAGATAAAAGAGACGGAAAATTATTATAATGACATTTTTAATTTTTGTTTTTTTTTTTTGTTTTTAATGCGTCCCCTAAGGGTTTCCATTTTTCTTGCACCTTCTTCCCTATTTCTTTACACACTCCCTACACACTTACTTGGTGGTGAAAGGGGGACCTACAGTTTAAGGTGGTTTCCTAACCACCAAGAGCAACAGCTTTAAGTACTTAGAGAAAACCTGTTTTCTCTAGAGGTACCGGTCCCAAGACTCTCCGGAGATGAACAACTCCCTTGCTAGGAAAGTGTTCACCGCATGGGCCACCGAGGCTCGTCCAGAGTGCAAGGCGGGAATCGAACCCGCAAGCTAACGGAGTGGGTATTTGAAAACTACTCATATGAAATTTTTTAATCAAAGCAAAATGCAAAAATTTGGATCGTTTTCAAAATATGCATTTTTGTTTTTGAAATAATCGTAAGTTTCAGGCGTTATTTTTATTATATTTTAACCAGATTTACAAATTATTTTTATAAAATTTTTCAATTGGACACACATATAAAATGTTCTAAATTAATTAATCCAAGGTGAGTTAACGTTGAACTGAAGTTTGAATAGAAGGAATCGAAGCCTACGGCTTAATTTCTTTTGCCAGTAAATCAAAACAAAAATTGTGTTTACTTATTAACATTATATTGTAAAATATAACTACTGCTTACATGCAGTTTAATTTTCTCTACAGCATTTTGTTTTTCAAAGAAAACTGACTGAAAACTAATTATCAAATGCGAATTTCACTACTACAGTGAGTATGTAATCGGCAAAGTCATATGTGTTTTGAGAACATTCTTAAAAGTCAAATGGAAAAAATAATCAGTTGAATTTATGATTGTTATTCCTCAGAAGTATAAATCACAATACGGCAATACAGCAATCAATCTGTTGTTTACAGATCGAGACTTCCGCACCTCCACTGGAGCATCATCATGCCCAAACAGCCAGATCTTGTTTCGTGATTTTGTTCGAACGGCGTAATAAGACAGCCAGGTTTCGTCGCCTGTTATAATACTATTTACATCCCGAGAAGGTCCCGATTCAGATCTTTTACGCATTTTTTGGCACCACTTTATTCTCGCTGCCACTTGCATTTTTATGTTAGGATATATTGAAAACCTGGCGTACAGGAGCAATTTTAAGCTCGAATTCAGATTCAGCGCATTAAAATCCTTCGTAAATGTTAGGACTGGTCTCTGACATTGAAATTTGTCGGCCTCTGTAATTTTAGTTGTCTCGTTTGAATTCAGAGTCGTATCGTATTGTTAATCCGTACTATTTACTGTTTTCTGTAGTATTTTTTTTTTAATTTGGTATCATTTAAGTTTCATTTACCTATACTTCTTTCTTTTACGTTTTTTAATTCATAAATTGTAGGAAAATTTCTCTGTTTAATAACAAAGGGACCTTCATATTGGTGATAAAACTTGGTTGGCTTTATCAGCTTTGTTTGACATTTCGTTTACCCTTTTTAGTACCCTATTAAAGTGTTTCTTATTCGCGACCTAGATTTAAAAATGCTGGTGTAAATTTTGTCGACGAATTTTAGCTGGTACTTATTGCGAACCGCAAATCATCTATGCAGTCGTCATAGGTAGAGCGATCGTTACCTAGATCGGTTTTAATTAGTTGCTTAATTGTCCTATTGTATCGCTTAGTGGGTTTGCTTGGGGGTAGTATTTTGGCTTTTTTGTGTGTCTAATACCCAATTTTTCTGTTAGGTCCCTTCGTGCTTCATTCACGAATTACGTGCCATTATCAGTGTGGAGAATACGCAGTATTCCCCAACGCGAAATGACACGCTTATGGAATTCTGACTCTATGGTGCTTTCATTAGCTTTTCTTATTGGAATTACCTCTATCCATTTTGTAAGAATGTCAACATAAACTAATACATTTTATGTTTCCTCTTCTCTGAGATCGACAATGAGCCCTTCATGTCTAAAGCAATTATGATCCATGGTTCTTCAACGATTCGTTTTCCCATCAACCCTGAATTTTCGTATGGCCCAAATTACCGCTAGGCATTCTTTTTTGGATGCCGGGTATCGAGATTTTGCAACGTTTAAGCTTCCACTAGCGTACACGATTACGCAATTCACGCTATCGATTATTCGCGTAAGTAGGACTCCAAACTCCCTATTTTCTCGCGTTCGTTTCGAACACAAAAGGATTGTGTAAAATCTAGACATGTCAACATTTGTGCTGACGTTAAGGAATCTGTAATTTTCTGGAAAGTTTCAACTTGTTCTTATCCAGGTACTGTGAATGCTGGCATTCGTTTAGAATTTTCCTCGAGCGGAATTTGTAGAAAGGCTAATTTTAAATAGATTTGTGAAATAAATTTTGCTGATGTCAGTGTGTTTAATATTTCTTTCATGAGTGAGATTGAGTAGAAGTCTTTTTGTAATGTGATATTAACCTTCCTAAAATTTAAACAGAATCTATAATCTTTCCCTGGTTTTTTAATTCATAACACTAGGGCTCGAACAGTGACAACCATAGGGTGCTATTATATCTTGTTCTAATAATTTATCAAGTGTTTTATAAATTATTTCTTTGATTTTTGGTCTCACGTGGTATTATCACTGTTTAATTGGCTCGTGGCACTGTACATCTACTTTATGTCTTGTGTAATGGTTTGCCGTATGTTCTCTTCTTGAATGAATTTTTATTTTATTTTCCAGAAGCTTTCCTAATTAGGACTGTTAGCTTTCGTTAAGCTTAACAATAAATTCGAAAATTCCTGGCGAACTATTGTCTCGTTCGTCTACTTTTCCTGAACTATCTTTAACATTATTTTATTTAATTGCATTATTTTTAAAATGAATCTATTCATTTTTCTTATGGCTTTCCAATATCTTATTGGCATTTTGAGATTCCGCTTTTGATTTTTTTCTAATTTCTTATTCTGTTATTTTCCCAAAGGCCACAATCGCTACCTTTGTATTCGTCTCCAAAATTTTTATAAATTTAGATTCTTCCTAAATTATTTTTTTTATCCTTTTTCCTAATTCTATATTTATCTAAATCAAATGAGTCTTGTGTGTTTGTCTCTTCGCTAGTGACTTGGGTGGTGATATTCTCTGGGGGTTAGAATTTGTTGCTCGTGGCGATGCTTATCAATCTGGGGATATCCAACGTACGATTTATTTGAAGAATTTGGGAATTATAAGTTTTTTGTCGTTGATAAGGATTAATAGGTACTAGGGGCATTTCGTTATCTTTTACTGTGGAACTATTTTTGTTAAGTTCCCTGCTAGATGCTAAATATGTTGCAATATTAAAATGCTCTTCTTTCATCACCAATGAGTAAGTAATAGGAGAAATTGACCGTGAGTAAAAATTAGCTAAGGAGGGTTCCTTGATTTCTTCCGTGGTTATCATTTCAACCTGACCAGAAGTTCTGACAGGAAAACATCTTCTAAGGGAATCAGAAGAACTGCCACGACTGCTACGACTGCCAGCAGTTTTCGCAGGGATTAAATCTGTCGGTCATATATTAACGATCAGGTGTAATTCTGTTAAAATCTTTCTGATATTCGACGAACAACAAACACAAGCCTACTTTTATTCGCATTTCAGTACGATGTTGTTACTATTCTTTTTATTTTAATTTTTAATTATTTTTTTTTACTTTCTCGTACATCTAAGTTTCGAGAACAAAGTTTGGTCTAATACATTATTCCGTCCTAAAATAATGTGGCAAAAAATTCAGTATGACCGAATTTTGTGTGCCACAGCCTAACTAGCGTACATCGCCAAAGGTTAGCTTCAGTTTGGCAGCCTCGGCAGCAGCAATATGGAGACGAGGTAGCATGAGCAGCGTATACCGTCTTTTTAGGAAAGGAGAAATCTGCAATCTCTGAAATTTTGCAGAGCAGGTTCAGCATACCTGCAAATAGTTTGCTAGATCTTGTTACGGGGTACCCATCAGAAAAAAGAAAATCAACGAAGTCGAAGTTGTCCACGTCAGTGAACAAATTGTCCAACTGCTACTTTTTTCCTTCGATGAGCGTATGATAATAGTTTTAGAGTTGCCTTCCTGATTTTACCATCCAGATTTCTCCTTAGTATGTCTTTTTCTTGCCTAAGAAATACACACGTAAAAGTATTTACTTTGAAAAAAAACTGTTATGGGCAAGGCAATATGAGCCTAAAATCCAGCTTCTATTGCCAAAGAATATACTTGAAACACCCGCAACCTGATAACGATAATAAACAGATTGTATTTAAAATAACAGAGCACATAGCAAAAATCAGATGTACTAATATTGTTTACAGACTCCATAATCATTTTTGGATGAGGAAAAAATCAGCTCTATCCTCGATCCAAATTCTTCAAATTATTTATTAGAGATCAGGGTCCATTTATAATGTAATTCCAAGAAACAAAATTTCAAATTCTCTCAGAAAGAAAAATTATTCAATACTATAGTTTGACCTACAATTGATTCCCTTGTACAACTTGAATCGAAAGATTAAAAAAGTTTGACAAAATATTAAATCTTCAATAACCATAATACTAATTTTTTAATATAATTAAAAGTTACATAAAACATTTTTATCTAAATGGGGACCGCGAATAGTATATTTTAGTTTTACATGTTGTTTAATTAATCATGGATAGAATTGCGGTTTACAGCGACACTTTAAAATACCCTGGTATTAAGCGGAAGGGACTAAATTGAATTAAAATGGCTTACAATCTATTAAAAATCGTCGAAAACGCTGAAATCATAAAATATAAATCGTTCCATGTATTTTATTGCCCTAGTTCTAAATTGTTAGAGAGAGTTTGCTCAATTTTTTAATGTTTTAACAAAATTTGTTTTATTAAGTCAATAATTTCTCAGATAATGAATATAAGAATTATCGTGTTAAGCTATTGGCGAATCAAACTTTTTGCGATTTAATCTTAATTCCAACTTGATTGCCTTTTTCTATAAAACTTTAATTACATTTTGATGAAATACCTCATTTTAGTTTGGGGGAATCCATAAAGTGTATACTAGACAAAAATGGAATTCGAAATGGGCCCTTATTGATACGGGCTTGTTACCATATGTGCGCGTGCACATTCGCTAAGAGGATAAAAATATTTTCTCACTTAGAGGAAAGTCTAGCATAAATTTGGTTAGTTTAAATAAAAGTAGATTTCCCCTTGAAGGAAATGCATTATTTTTAGCATTATAAGTTTAACAATCAAACCAACAAATTGTGTGTGTACACACACAATGAAATTCGTAAATGTATAATTCACAAAATTAATATTAATCCGAGAAAGACAAATTTTTAATAAAAGAAAAAAAGTTTAAAGTAAAATAATGTATGTTTAACAAACAAATGCTTTGTCGACATAGCCATTTCCAAATAATAAACATAAATTTTCAATCGAAAGAGATTAATTTTTAATAATGAAGACTCATTTTCAACCAACACGATAGGTTTTATACCTAATAGAAATTGAAACTTTATTAACATATTTTAACATTAACCCAACGGGATATACGTTTAACTAGAGTTATAAATATTAAACCGAAAAAATTGATTCCTGTCCAAGTACTTCCCCCTTCACATAATTAATTGAATTTCCCAAAAAGGAAATACAAACTTGCAAAGCAAATGAAAGCAAATGAAATGAGTGTGAAATCTGTGAAAGAGAAAACAAAAAGAAAAATGTCTTCCACTGATTTTCAGATACCCTTTTAAAGTTGTTGTGAAATTCATTTTAAAAATAGATTATTGCTGAATTTGTGTTTCTGATGCTTTTTTTAAATTAAATATTCCTATTAATGTTTTGCAGAGTTAATTTCAATGTTCGAGTGTCTGCCTGATGGGAACCCCATTTCTGGCAGTTATCGTGGCGAACCTTCTGATTCTCCTGAAAGTTCTTCTCTTGTGAGAACTCATCCACCAGATGCTCTGCTTGAATCTTCTTCTGCTGCCGAGTCTTCTCTTCGCATGCCGTGCCCGTCTTCTCCTGCCAGACCTCTGCCTCATGGGACTCTGGTTAGGTCCTTTTCTGCTGCCGAGCCTTCTCTGCGTGTCAGGTCCAGGTCTCCACCTGCCATTAATACTTTTTCGCGCCTGGGTCAACTCACAATTAAACAACTTAGATCTATCCGGCTTATTCCGCATACAAACCCGAGTCGGCAATTTGAAATTCGAAGATACACTTTTTCTCATGATGCATTAATTCGAATAAGAGGAAAAAATAATGTTCTCGTGCCAGTGCCAACCGGGGAACAATCCCTATTATCAACTTCTTCTGGTGAGGTCTTTGCAATACTGGAAAAAAATAATACGATTCTTTGTGGACTGTTCACAATGTCATATTACCGTCAAAAACGGGCAAAAATGAACATGTATAGCGGCGAGGTTAAAATAATGACGGAAAGGGAAATTCAGGAAACTCCGTTAACCCAGCATAATGTAATATCTAAGAATTTCGATGCAATAGTGCTGGACAACTTTCGTCCGCAACATTAATGCAATTTTTATCTCAATGTAAAACTAAAATATTCAGATGGCAAGATGGTGATTTTCTCAAGAATTCAGTACTATTTTTCTCCTGCCATATCCCATCCTTTATGTTCAGTAGTTAGGTCTCCTTCTGCCATTTGTTCTCCCTTCGGCCTAAGTGGACTTAAAAGTCGCCCAATATAATGAATTTTTAAAATAATAGTGCTGGGCTTAAGAAGGTTCAACGAACTGTTTTAATTTTCAAAAAAAATTGGACTTTTAGCAAAACAATAAAATTTTTTAGAAAATTAGTGAATTTTTCTCAAGAAAAATATTATAGTTGCTGTCATTAGCTTATAAACTTCTTGGCAATTTTAAATACTGGAGTGCGACAAATTAGTGACAAAGGTTTTTTTTTTATGTGTCGTATTCTCATCTTAAAAACAATTTGAGATTGGTTTAATTCAAAGATTTTCCTCAAGGTCAAGTATTATTTAGTAATCTAAACTTAATGAACAAAATATTGTTGATGATAATTTTTAATTAAAAAAGGTGAATCTGCATAGGAAATTCGTAAATTCAATTGTGAGCAACAGTTAAAAATAAATTTAAAAAAAATCACAGATCTTTAAACAGACGTAAGCAGAGTTTAATTGTATATATGCGCAAGCTTTTGTGATTTTGCCCTATTTTTTTCTAAGATGTTTTAGCAACATGAATACGCTCATACGTATTTTTAACCCATCCTTAAAGTTTAAAACAAATATTATGGTTTAGATCTTCAAGAATAATCTGTTTTACTTATCGATTAAACTTATTTGTTGTAATTGCACCTCTTTTTATTAAAATCGACTTTAATAAATTAATTTTTTTTAATCTTTTTGACTAAAATATCAACTACATTTTTTGTAGAAAATTAATCTCTTTTGACGATCAATAACTACTTCATTCATTCATGGCAAACAGTACGATTTCACCAAATCTTCCCCTACCTAATTCACTAAATTCACAAGAACATTGTAGTCGGCAAAAATTATGTGAAATAAGGACGGTCAAAACTTTTGAACCTGAACAGAGGGGGGGTGCGAGCTTGAGAATTTTACAATAACAATTTTCGTAATGTTTGCAGAGCCCCTTGCTTGTCATGCATAAAAGTATAAGGAAAAACAAACATTTTTTAAACAAAATTTACTGAATTAAACAAAAGTCCATCTTTGCTCATTTAAAAAAATTATAACTTAAGCACAAGTTCTATTATATTAGTCTATTTGACTTCATTGCCGCATCGCCGTATAATTATTTATTAAAAAAATCAATAAATATTTTAATTTTCAATAAAGCGTAACAACTTTTTAGCAATAGCAGTTTTCGATTTTTTTAAATCTGGTATTTACAGGGGGATGTTACTATTAAGTTGACTAGAATGCCTATTACTCGCAAAATTTTTACACAAACTGAAAACAAATTTCATGATTATACTTCAAAAAGAATCATTTTGATTATAATGAGAAATTGGGAAATGATAAAGTTAAATGTCATGGCGGAAATCTGACGATAGGATACACTATGATACAAAATGTATCTTTTTGATGAACATAAAAACAATCCAATCAATCATATTAATGATAATGTGCTCACAGATACGCTTTGATTAACAAATTATTTGAATGGTTATTGTGGTAATGATTTAAATTGTATTTCATGTTTGCTGCCACCCTAAGATTATTGCAAAGATTATGATTTGATTTCTTGCGTAAATAATTCGATTCACGAATCTGTTCTTAACAAAAGAAAACAAGCTCTAGTCGTTAAAAAGGAGGTCACGAATGTAATTATAGATGAAGAAAGGAAAAACAATTCCTTATCTTTCGCAAATGGCAATGATCCGATTATCCCGAGTATGATAATCATCATGCTTTAAAAAATATTATTAATGCAAATGATACTCACGAACTTGAAATATCTTAGTTAAATATCTTTTATTCAAATGAAGTTTATATTGATTCTGTAAATTATTCTTTCTTAAACCAAATTTGATCGAGAGTAGAATTCATTAAATTGCTGGCTCCTGGGGAACGCGAAACCTTCTTTCAAAGATTATCTCCATTTAAAAAATGTTTCACACAAGGATTATAGTGCCAGTAATTATGACTATGAACTTGCAATCAAACCTCATAAAACACTTCGTCATAGATCATATTATATTACTCTGAAATATCGTGATTCAGTCGATGAGAAAATTGAAAGAATGTTCTCTGTAGAAATAATTAAAAGTTTTACAAGTTCTAGTTGTAACACTTAGCACATAAAAGTTAAAAGCGATCGAAAGCTTTAGGCTATGTTTTATGTAATCAATTTGAATCTTGTCTCACAGCTTATGACTGTTCATTGCTACTGTCAATAATTTCGAAAATCATTTAAATGATATATGTTTAACTTTTGCGACTGTACAAGATCGCAATTTTACTCTGTGATTAAATAAATCATGATTTGTCAAAAATCAAATTTTTTAGATTTGAATTATCTCTTGCACCATTCCCGTTAGAGATAAACTAGAAATTATCAGTAATTTCGCTTAAGCGGAGAATAGAAAACAATTACAAAGCTTAGAGAGAAAATGGAATTATTTCCGACAGTTCGTATTTTGCTACTGAAACTACTCAGGGCAGTCTGGAGATATTTTCAATGAATCTTGTTCTTGGACTTTGGACTGAAAGTTCAAATTGCAAACTGACGCTTCGAATAAGGGTATTTAAGCGGAATTTTATATCAGACTGATGAGAAGGGCGATCATTACGTAATTTATTTGGTGAGCGGATGTTTGAGTGAAACAAAAAATCATTTTATGATGACAGAACAAGAATTACTAGTCAAAGTTTTTTCAATTGCTATATGTTATCGATATTTATACAGAAATAAATTTCAAATTAAAGCCAATCTACCAGCATTTACCTTATTAATTGAGATAAAAGTTCAAAATTCACGTTATATGTGGTGGAGCGTAATTTTGCAACAATCTGGGTTTGATGTTACGTATTTTCTAGGACATGGAAACGTAAATTTTGATTTTTTGGTAGAAATCCGGCTCTTCAGTTCTAAATAAAGAAAAAGAATATCCTCAGAATTCATGAGCTAATAGTTAATTAGCCTATTTATAGTAAGATTATTCAATGCAACTTGATTAAAGTAGAAACTGATTCAAGAAAGGAATTTAGAAACATAAAAGAGCTGCAAGAACTGAATAAAGCACTGAACGAAATTAGGGATAATATCAGCTCTGAAAGTAACTTGAAAAAAAAATTTCATTCATTAACACGTATCATTTCGCAAAGATCATACATTTAATAACCGGCAATTATTGTTGCCAGCGAAATCAACTAAGAAAGTAATTGATCACATTCATTAAAAATTAGGACACCCTGGGTGAAATAAACCTATGTGTATATCAAACGATTCCTGGATTGAAAAGCCGTGAACCAGGATATTAAAAAGATTCTTGAAGCTTGTGATCTTTGTCAGGAGGTGAAGCCTGTACATTTTGAAATAGAAGGGGAATGCTAATTGATCAAAGCGAAAACAACAACTGAATTAGTAACTGTAGACTTTTATCTTACACTACTACGATCAATCGGTGGAGTAAAATATATTTTTGTTTTATCGGATGCATATTCTAAGTATGTGAAATTATATACAATCAAGAGAGAGACAACAGAATCAGCTTTGAGTATTAAACATTGTAAGGAGCGTATTTCATTAAATGAAATATGGCGAACAAAACACTAAAGCGTGGTAGTTTACCAAGGAGGGAAGCAGGAGGTGGACGCCGAGAGAAAGAGGTTAAACACAAAATAAAAAGACGCGAGGTGAATGTCAATAGCGGTTTTATTACCATTTACTGCCGGTGTCAGTTTTTTGTTATAACGCCTCGAGGATCAAATGTGGCGGCCACAATTTAGGGCTTTAGAAAAGAACAAACCTGACTAAAGGGAACAATAAGTTTAGTTGCATATTTTTCTTGGAATAATGAAGTTTCATGCCACAAGTGGGTTAAACCACCTACCTGCCCAATAAGGCCAAGACTTTAGATTGCCTAGCCAATTATGGCAAGCCTTTGGATTTCCCAGTTAATAACGGCAAGTCTTTTTATCGTCCAGCCAGTCAAGACAAGACTTTAAATTGTCCTGCCAGACAAGGCAAGACTCACGATTGCCCAACCAGTTAAGGCAAGACTTGGGATTGTCCAGCCACGCAAGGAAGTGCTTAATATTTTCCAGCCAATTAAGGCAAGACTTAGGATTGCGCAGCCATTCAAGGAAAGACTTTAGATTGCCCAGCTAATCAAGGAAAGACTTCGAATTACCCAGCCAATAAAGGCAAGACTTTGTATCGCCCAGCCAGTCAAGGCAAGACTTTGAATCGCCCAATCAGTCAAGGCAAGACTTACGATTGCCTATTCAGTTAAGGCAAGGCTTGGGCTTGTCCAGCTACGCAAGGAAATACTTAATATTTTACAGCCAATTATGGCAAGACTTTAGATTGCCCAGCCAATCAAGGAAGGGCTTTGAATTGTCCAGCCAATAAAGGCAAGACTTACGATTGCCCAGAAAGTTAAGGCAAAACTTACGATTGTTTGTCCAATGAAGCTGAAACTAGTTGCTTGTTTTCTTATGGAAACGTTCGCGCTTCATGTCAAACGATCGTTGAAAAGACTTTCGTGTATGACTAGTAGGGTCATTATTATTTCTTTGCAAAGATCAGCAACAGTCGGCTATCCTTCTTACATTGCATCGACCTTGATAATGTTGCGCATTTTGGTTAAAGTCTTGATGAAAGCGTTCACCCATTTCTTCACTAAATGCTTCCACATTTTCTGGGAAATAATCTGAATGAGATTTAAGAAAATGTAATTTCATAATCATCAAACAACCTAATCTTTTAAAATTCTTTAATATACTAGATACATTAGTTCTAAACTGTGGATCTCGATTGTTTCCTAAAAATTTCTGTATAATATCTTTGAAATTCAACAATGCATCCTTTTTAATAGATGTCATGTTTTTGATAAAGTCATCATCTCTGATCAGTTTTCTTATATCAGGCCCAACAAAAATACCTTCCTTAACTTTGGCATCACTTAAATGCGGAAATGTAGATCTAATATAATTGAAACATTCTCCTTCGGTGTTTAGGGCTTTCACAAACTGCTTAATAACCCTAGTTTTATATTGAGTGGTGGCAGGAACACTTTCTTTGTGTCAACAAGACTTTCATAAACAACATTATAATGACGAACTGTCCACTCTAATCTATCTGGCTTTTTCTCCGATATTATTACAATACACAATCCCACTCTCTATTGAAAAGTACTTGAAAAACTTTTCTTCTCTATTTCTGTAAACAGTCAATCTAGTGCCAGGTAATAATAGTTTTCTCTCTTTGAGTCTTGAAGCACAAAGCTCAGCTTTATCTTTTAGAATATCAAGGTCATTATAAAATCGTATAATTCGTTTTGGTCACAAAATTTAGGACTTTCATCATCTGATTCTTCCTGAGAAGAATCTTTAGTGTCATTAGGATCTATAGTATCCATTGTTTCGTCAGTTGATCGGTCACTTCTGTTTTCAGAGTGATTTCTAATAACAATCTTGGCTGGTGTCACACTTTTTACATAAGGGTAAACGATTTTCTCTAAATAGTTTTTAGAGAAACCTTCTGTTTTGCATAAGCAAAAGTAACAATCAGTATCATGATCGTTGGGCTCACGCTAAACAGGTGGTTGAATAACAGTCTGCGTCTTGGTACTTTCATCTTCCCAATTTGACAAATTTAATTTACAAGCATGACAAATTGAGGTTGGTACCCACGATTTATCCATATTCTTCATTGAAGTCCCATAACAGTTAAAGTATGACGTTTTTATCGAATCATTAATTGATGGACGGTATTTATCCGTTTCATACTTTTCAAAAACGCGACAGAACGTATTAACTTTCTTAACGCAAGGAGTTCTTGAACTCATCTTTTTTTTCTTATAATGAACAGTAACGTGGAAATTATAAAACTAATTATATACAAATATCACGATCGACACGAAATGTAAATCGTCTATGCAATCGTCCTAGGTAGAGCGATCGTTACCTAGTACGATTTTAATTATTTGTTTAATTGTCCTATAGTATCGCTCAGTGGGTTTTCTGCAGCAATTATGATCCATGGCTCTTCGACAATTCGTTTGCCCATTAACTCTAATTTTGATTCGTGGCTCGCTCTTTTCCTAATTTGTCTTATTTTTGTTGAATACCAGTCGTCTGTCTTATCTTCTGCGTCCGTTTTTTTTTTTGTACTAAAATCTTAGCCGAACGCGACGCTTTTCACTGGTTCTACTAATCTCGTTAGAGCATTAGAAACAAGATTTGAGCTAACCTTGCAATATATGACTTTGTAGTCGCACACAAGAAGTTCTAATGCCCATATGGCCTGAATTTTCAAATAGCCCAAATTACCGCGGGGAATTCTTTTTTGGATGCCGAGTACCGAGATTTTACAACTTTTAAGCTGCTACTAGCGTACACGATTACGCAATCCACGCCATCGATTTTCGTGTAAGTAGGACTCCAAATCCCCTATTTACTCACGTTCGTTTCGAGCTCAAGAGGATTGTGTAAAAACTGGATATGTCAAAATTGGTGCTGATGTTAAAAAATTTGTAATTTTCTGGAAAGCCTCATCTTGTTCTTATCCAGCTACTGTGAATGCTGGCATTAGTTTAGAATTTTCCTAAAACGGAATTTGCAGAATGGCTAATTTTAAATAGATTCTTGAAATAAATTTTGCTGACCTCAGTGTGTTTAATATTTCTTTGATAAGTGGGATTGGGTAGAAGTTTTTTTGTAATATTATCAACGTTCATAAAATTTAATCAGAATCTATAACCTTTCCCTGGTTTTTAGATAATAACAATAGGGTTCAATCAGTTCAAACAATAGGGTGCTATTATATCTTGTTTTAATAATTTATCGACTGTTTTATAAATTGTTACTTTGATTTTTGGTCTCACGTGGTAATATCACTGTTTAATTGGCTCGTGGCCCTGTACATCTATTTTATGTTTCGTTTAACGGTTTGCCCTATGTTCTTTTCTTGAATGAATTTTTATTTTATTTTCCAGAAGCTTTCCTACTTAGGATTGTTGGCTTTCGCTAAGTTTAACAATAAATTATAAAATTCCTGGCGAACTATTGTCTCGTTCGTCTATTTTTTCCTGAACTATCCTTAAAATTATTTTTTCCATTTGTTACTCTGTTATTTTGGCCCACAATCGCTATCTTTGTATTTGTTTCCAAAATTTTTATAACAGTAGATTCTTCGTAAATTATTCTTCTTACCCTCTTTTCCTAATTCTATATTTGTCTAAATCAAATGAGTCTTGTGTGCTTGTCTCTTCGCTAGTGACTTGGGTGGTGATATTCTCTGGGGGTTAGAATTCGTTGCTCGTGGCGATGCTTATCAATCGGAGGATATTCTTCGTAGGATTTATTTTAAGAACTTGGGAATTATTAGTTTTTTGATGTTGATAAGGATTGATAAGTACTAGGGGCATTTCGTTATCTTTTACTGACGAGCTATTTTTGTTAAGTTCCTTTGTACTTTTGAGGTTAATGCTACTTTCTAATTTTGGTTTCCTATTTAGATTCCTAGTAGCGGGCGGGGGACACCCTGCTAGCAACCAAGTTTTTAAATCTTAATATAGGGTCATTCGTAGGGCTTTTAGCGTATCTGTACCTAAGATGCCTACGGATTTTAATTTTCGGAAAATTTTATTGGGGTCTAGATTGGAAACTAAGTGAAAATCTAGGTTAAAAATTTGGAATGAAGTTTTGTTGATATTAATTTGTGAATAGTAGAAATGGAAATCCAAGTAGTGAAAATGAAAATCGATTGTTATACGGCTTTTTGTTTCTAAAGTTTTGATTTTGGTTTCCGTTCGATTATTACTTCACCCATCTTTATTTCTCTTTACATCTTCTCTGTTTTCCGAATTATTTTCATGTCCGTTACCATTATTACGCTTTTGTGCATTTTTTCTTGGTTTTTGGTTCTGTAATTTGTAAAACGTAACCTATGATAATGATGTTTATTTGATATTCATTGCAAAGGTTTGCGCAAGCTCTGCGTGTGTACTACAGGAGTTTTCATTCAATTATCACCAATCTTTTGCATCTTCGACTATGAGCGCGTATAATTTTTCTCAAATATCGCCATCGTTGATTTTATAAAACCTTTCAAATCTTTTTAGTTCTTCGAGGAAATGCGCGGGACTAACGTTTTTATCATTTCGAAATTTAATAAGACAACTACTCATAATTTGAAACAGCGTTTGGATCATACTGAATAGAAAACAACTGGCTTAAAATGTTTGGTTATTTATTTGATTATCGTATTCGTACTCGTTATCTATATTATTATTGTGAATTTGTGAACCTCTTTTTCTTTTGTAATTTTGAGTAACTATCTTTTAATCTTCTGCGGTTCGCAATATTATTGTAAGAAATAGTCGAGTTTCTCGAAAATTTTCTAGCAAATGAAATTGAACAGATTGTCTGGTATAAGATTTGTTTCTAAGTTTCCTGACATTTGGTTCTATTATTTTCTTTCTGTGTTTAAAAAAGCTATTTGTTGGTAGGTCTTTTCTAATTCCAAAATTTTTTGCCCTTTCTTCCCTTTCTTGAAAAAATCTTTCCTTTTGTTGGTTCATAAATTCAGTAAACTCGACACTTTCTAAAAGTTCGTTTTTTTTCTAAAATAAACCGTGTATTGTTTTCTAAAAAAGAATCGCATTCGAAAGTTGTGTTTATTCATACGGGTGATTACGATTTTCTAGATGAACAGTTTCAAAAGTTCTGTTTAGAATTCGGTAAGGGTTGTTTGCTTATAGTTTCATCTGGCCTGGCTTTGAGTCTGCTCCAAAATTTTTGGGTGAAGTTAAGGTACCATATTCGATATAATTGATCTTGTTCTAATATCGTTTATGTTTTTGTTTTAGGTTGGAAGTACAGTGGCACCTTCCAAATCTAGACTGTCATAGTCGTTCTCCATGGCGTCAGTTTTCGCCCTTGTTACTTATATTTTCCCTGATCTTAATTTTATCTAGTTTAAGATCGAATTATTTTTTGCATCGGAAGGGCACCGTATATATTTGGCTGATGTAGTATATCAATTTTTAGTTTTATTGTCGTGGAAAATTTTAATTAAAATTTTAGTTTGATATTTAATTGATTCTTGATTTCAAAAACATGTTTATTTTCTTTTTAAGACTCTGTCGTCTCAAGATACGGTGCGTGACATTGTCGCGAGTCGTAAGTATACGGGCTGTGCATGCTTCTTGTCCCCTTTTTTTCTCGCTCAAGCGGACTTCCTAAATCATGGGTATGCAAAAAGTAGAGCATATATAAAACAAACTCAATTTTGATAAAAATATAAAACATCATGGGTATCAATAGTATGCGAAGGGAAAGGAAACTCGTACAGGATTCGTAGTAAGATTCAAGAGTAGTGATTTTAAATTTTCAGTTTTGTCCCTTTTTCTCAGCAGGTATAGGATTTTATAATAATAAGTTGTGGTTATTTTTGATGGGTGCCAGATATAGTAGTTGTATTAAAATTTAAAGTAGATGGCGTGAGCCGCCAGCCCGTAGCGTTAGGCTGGTGATCGTTAAAATCCACACTCAGCAGCGAGATAGTCCTGACGAGAATCGCATGTGGAATTCGGTGACACCTATGAGGGTCGAAGGCAGACGTTGATAGCAGCTTCCACAGGAAGCTTTGACGCAGAGAACGTTAGAGAATACCTGTGACTCGCATCTATCACATACTATTTAATAATAGTGAATTTATTACCCGTGTGCTTTTTTGTTTGCTCCGTGAAAGGAAGTTTAAACCATTTCTTGTAATGATTTATTTCAGCGTGGTGCTTTATATTCTTTCAAACTTGAATTAGTGTCTTTTTTATCACCTATCTTGTGAATCGACTTTGCGGTGATCACCTCCAATCTTCAAAATCGGCCGCATGGATGACTCTAGGAGCGCCTATTATTCTCTAACCTCCAGATATTTATTATTTTATCAGAGGGCTAATTCTAAAAGTAAGTTATATCAGTGACAACTTTGGGCCTTTAATAACACTATTCCAGCCGTGGAGGCAATCGTCAAACCGCTTATCCAGCGGAACGGTAATTAATACACATCTGTACTTTTTTTGTTACTATTTGGAAAATACAATGATTTTGAAAGGTTGAACATTTTTTAACGTTTATTGTCAGGCTACGTAAAGGAATGTCGTTCACTGTATGTGTGAGTTAACTTGCATATTCAAAGATTTCAATTATCTGCATTATTGTCTCAATTAGGAATCTAATTATATATTACCCAGATAGGTTTTTCAAATTATATTAAGATTTATAATTCCAAATTAATTAAAATTTAGCATTTTTCAGATAAAATAATGAACAAATAAAAAACGTACTTAACGATGAAAAAAGTTGTTGCATGGTGTAAGTTAAAAATAGCTATTCACAACTCTGTAGAAATTTCACTAATGCTCTCTGGGATTTGATCTAATGTCTACAGATTGTCGGTCTTGTGCTCGGGTTCCAATCGTGCACAAAACAAGTCATTTGTTGAAAAATTATCGTGTTAGTTAAAAGTTGATCCCTTCGCCTGCAAAGTTTAAAGATTTTGCTGGTAAATCCTTTTGATTAAGGAATGAAAATTTTTGTCATATTAGAAAAAAAATCGCATTAATGTTGTAGATAAACGTTGTATAGTTTTATTGCTTGGAAATTCTTAGAAATAACATGATACTGGGCTAAGGAGGATTCCTTGATTTCTTCCGTGGTTATCATTTCAACCTGACCAGAAGTTCTGACAGGAAAACATCTTCTAGGGGAATCAGAAGAACTGCCACGATGAACACCAGGAATATTTTTGCGTTAAGCTTATTATGCTCAGATATTTATATTTTATTAAAATGCGTGTCAAGAAAACAATGAATTAAAAATAAGTCTTTAAAAATTTCAAATTCAGCAAACTCCTGTAAAAATTCAGAATCAGGATTATAAAGTATATAAGACCACGTTAAATTTGCAAATTAGTATGTTCTAGAGCAAAACCCGATCCACCAAATCACATTCCAGGTGCCTTCTCTGTTCTTTCCCGGAAATAAAAGTCGCAGTTCAAAATCTTCTTTAAAATTAGATACTCGGAATATATTATGTTATGTTTCTCTCCTAAAATTAAGATGTGTGATGTGAAGGAATTTAATACGAATTTCAAAATAAGATATTGCATTTGAGATTTCGAGATTGATAAGCCGCTCGTTTGAATCTAACAAAGAATTATTATTATCATGATTTAATATAATATTTGAAAGTTTGTATTTGTTTTAAATTGTAAGGATGGGTTAAAATTACAATAAGCGTATTCAATATAAGAGAATTTTTTGGGGTTGCCTCGCACTGGCCTTTCAACACAATCAGTCTCTGAAAAAGTAAACAGTCTATAGGAAACTGCTGTAGACGCATTTTTGAAACTGCCTGTGCGCTTACAAAATGAGTGGGCCAGCAGTTTTCGCAGGGATTAAATCTGTCGGTCATATATTAGCGCTCACGTGTAATTATGTTAAAATCTTTCTGATATCCATTGAACAACAAACATAAGCCTACTTTTATTCGCATTTCAGTGTGACGTTGTTGTTTTTATTTTTATTTTAATTTTTAATTATTTTTTTTTACTTTCTTGTACATCTAAGTTTCGAGAACGCAGTTTGGTCTAGTACATTTTTTCGTCCTAAAATAATGTAGCAAAAAATTCAGTATGGCCGAATTTTGTGTGCTACAGCCTGACTAGCGTACATTGCTAAAGGTTAGCTTCAGTTGGCAGCCTAGGCAGCAGCAATATGGAGACGGACGAGGTACCAGGCAGTCTGATAAGTACCTGAATATTCTAAGAGATGGAATTAGTATTCACTAATGTGAATAGTTTTCGTCGAGCTTGATCCTTAAAATGACGCCTGTCAAAACTTCAGCCATTCATGTTTACCGAGTTTCATTGTGGCCGTATGAGCACAGTTGATGCTGAACGATCTGGGCGCCCAAAAGAGGTCACTACACCAGAAAATGTCGAAAAAATCCATGATATGATGTTCAATGATCCTAAAGTGAAATTGAGAGAGGTAGCTAATGCTGCAGGCATATCATTGGAACGTGTGGGCAATATCGTGCCTTCAGTTCTGGGCATGAAGAAGCTCTGCGCGCGATGGATGCCGCGTTTGCTCACAGTGGACCAAAAACGAATTCGTCTGACAACTTCCCAGCAGAATTTGGAATTATTTTCGCGTAAGCCGACCGAGTTTTTGCGCCGATTCATAACCATGGATGAAACCTGGATCCACTACTACACTCCTGAGTCAACGCAACAGGCAAAACAGTGGGTTCCACCGGGCCAAAGTGCTCCGAAGCATCCAAAAACGCAACAATGGGTCGGAAAGGTTATGGCCTCCGTATTTTGGGATGCACATGGCATAATATTTATGGACTATCTTGAAAAAGGTAAAACCATAACCGGAGCATACTATTCTTTATTATTGGACCGATTGAAAATCGAAATCGCCGAAAAACGACCGCATTTGAAGACAAAAAAACTGCTTTATCATCACGACAATGCGCCTGTTCATTCATGCTTAGTTGCACAAGCAAAATTGCATGAAATCGGCTTCGAATTGGTTCCTCAGTCACCGTATTCACCAGACCTGGCCCCCAGCGACTATTACTTGTTCCCTAACCTGAAGAGATGGCTCACCGGTAAGCGTTTTTACTCAAATGAGGAGTTCATAGCTGAAACTGATGCGTATTTTGGAGACCTTCCGATCGAGTACTTTTCAGACGGTATCAAAAAGTTATAAAATCGTTGGACTCGCTGTATCGACCTAAAAGGAGAGTATGTTGAAAAATAAAAGCGACTTTGGCCAAAAAAACGTCTCCGTGTTTCATTTTTCAGGGACTTATCAGACTGCCTAGTAGCATGAGCAGCGTATACCTCCTTTTTAGAAAAGGAGAAATATGCAATCTCTGAAATTTTGCAGAGCAGGTTCAGCATACCTGCAAATAGTTTGCTAGATCTTTTTACGGGGTACCCATCAGAACAAAGAAAATCAACGAAGTCGATGTTTTTCACGTCAGTGAATAAATTATCTAACTGCTACTTTTTTCGTTCTATGAGCGTATGATAATAGTTTTAGAGTTGCCTTCTTGATTTTACCATCCAGATTTCTCCTTAGTATGTCTTTCTCTTGCCTAAGAAATACACTCGTAAAACTATTTAGTTTAAAAAAAAGTGTTATGGGCAAGGCAATATGAGCCTAAAATCCAGTTTCTATTGCCAAAGAATATACTTGAAACACCCGCAACCTGATAACGATAATAAACAGATTGTATTCAAACTAACAGAGCGCATAGCAAGAATCAGATGTACCAATATTGTTTACAGACTCTATAATCATTTTTGGATGAGGAAAAAGTCGACTCTATCCTCGATCCGAATTCTTTAAATTATTTATTAGAAATCAGGGTCTATTTATAATGTAATTTCAAGAAACAAATTTTAGATTCTCTCAGAAAGAAAAATTATTCAATATGAATTACAGTACTCACAGGCTAGTTTCATCCACAATTGATTTCCTTGTACAACTTGAATCGAAAGATTTAAAAAGTTTGACAAAAGATTAAATCCTCAATAACCATAATACTGATTTTTAATGTAATTAACAGTTACATAAAACATTTTTATCTAAATGGGGATCGCGAATTGTATATTTTAGTTTTATATGTTGTTTAATTAATCATGGATAAAATTGCGGTTTACAGCGACACTTTAAAATACTCTGGTATTAAGGGGAAGGGACTTAGTAGAAATAAAATGCCTTACAATCTACTGAAAATCGTCCAAAACGTTGAAACCATAAAATATAAATGGTTTCATGTATTTTATTGCCCTAGTTCTAAGTTGTTAGAGAGAATATGCTCAATTTTTTAATCTTCCAAGAAAATTTGTTTTATTAGGTCAATAATTTCTCAGATAATGAATATAAGAATTATCGTGTTGTAAAAAGTTTCCAGTATCATGTGATTTGTTGGAGATCTGAAATATTAATTTGTTACATTTTAGATCTAAATCTCGACTAATACATTAATTAGCTGTTCCTTTAACTGGAACGAATGAAAATGGTTTATTCTCTCGTTCTATCCTTAGCGGTTATCTTCAAATCTATTGGTGAATATAATAATATAATATATCGCTAATTCTACGTGAATTTTTCAAGCTATTGGCGAATCAAATTTTTTGCGATTTAATCTTAATTCCAACTTAATTGCCTTTTTCTTTTAAAACTTTAATTACGTTTTGATGAAATACCTTGTTACCATATGTGCGGGTGCACATTTCATAATAAGATTAAAATATTTTCTGGCTTAGAGGAAAGTCCAGCAGAAATTTGGTTAGTTTAAACAAAAGTTGATTTCCTCTTGAAGGAAATGCTGTATTTTTAGCGTTATAAGTTCAACAATGATACTAATAAATTAAAAAAATATGGTCGTTCTTACAAAGGAGATTAGAATTTCCTATCTAATCTATTTTCACATTTTCTTTAAACAGTTATGTGTGTACACACACAATGAAATTCGTAAATGTATAATTCTAAAAATTAATTTCAATCCGAGAAAGACAAATTTTTAATAAAAGAACAAAAGTTTCAAGTAAAATTGTTAGAATATTAGGTATGTACATTTATGTCAGTGAGAGAGAGTACTTCCACGTTCACACAATTAATTGAATTTCCCCAAAAGGAAAGACAAACTTGCAAAGCAAATGAATAGAATAGAATTATCAAAAAAGAGTTGTATTGACAACCACTAAAGATTTTTACAAAAGAAGAAAACTTTCAACCAAATTTCAATATAAGACTTTTTTACCAAGAAAATTAATTTAGTTCCCGTCAAAGCAAAAAACGAATAAAACGGGAAAAAGACTAATTATTTTCAAAAGGACAAAGAAGAGGAATAGAAAAATGCGTGTGAAATCCGTAACAGAGAAAACAGAAAGAAAAATGTCTCCCACTGATTTTTAGATACCCTTTTAAAGTTGTTGTGAAATTCATTTCAAAAATAGACTATTCCTCAATTTGTGTTTCTGATGCTTTTTTAAAATTGAATGTACCTATTTATGTTTTTCAGAGTTAATTTCAACGTTCGACTGTCTACCTGATGGGAACCCCATTCCTGGAAGTTCTCGAGGCGAACCTTCTGATTCTCCTGAAAGTTCTGCTCCTGTGAGAACTCATCCACCAGATGCTCTGCTTGAATCTTCTTCTGCTGCCGAGTCTTCTCTTCGCATGCCGTGCCCGTCTTCTCCTGCCAGACCTCTGCCTCATGAGCCTTCTCTGCGTGTCAGGTCCAGGTCCCCTCCTGCCATTATTACTTTTTCGCGCCTAAGTCAACTTACAATTGAACAACTTAGATCTATCCGGCTTATCCCGCGTACAAACTCGAGTCGCCAATTTGAAATTCGAAGATACGCTTTTCCTCATGATGCATCAATTCGACTAAGAGGAAGAAAAAATGCTCTCGTGCCTGTACCAATCGGGGAACAATACGTATTATCAACGTCTTCTGGTGAGGTCTTTGCTATACTGGACAAAAATAATACGATTCTTCGTGGACTGTTCACAATATCATATTACCGTCAAAAACGGGCTAAAATAAACATGTATAGCGGCGAGGTTAAAATAATGTCGGAAAGGGAAATTCAGGAAACTCCTTTAACCCAGCATAGTGTAATCTCTAGGAATTTCGATGCAATAGTACTGGACAACTTCCGTCCGCAACATTAATGCAATTTTTATCTCAATGTAAAACTCAAATATTTAGATGGCAAGATGATGATTTTCTTAAGAATTCTTTACTTTTTTTCTCCTGCCGTGTCCCATCCTTTATGTTCAGTAGTTAGATCTCCTTTTGCCATTTGTTCTGCCTTCCGCATAAGTGGATTTAAAAGTAAAAATCGCAAAGATCGCCCAATTTCAAGAATAAAACAGAATAAAACAATTTCAAACTCAAATAACCAAATAGAAAATTCATTTATTTCACACCACAAAAATGATCAGCAAAAAGATAAATTCTAAACTGAAAATGTAAAGCACGATAATTTGACCAAAAAATAGAAGATTTAACGAATTGTTCTGATTTTCAAAAAAAAAGTTTGATTTTTAACAAAACAATTAAATTTTTAACAAACTGTTGAATTTTTCACCAACAAAGATAAATTCTCAACAAAAATATTGTAGTTACTGTCAATGGCTTATAAACTTCTTGGCAATTTTAAATGCTTGAGTGCGACAAATTAGTCACAAAGTTTTTTTTTATGATGTCTCGTATTGTCATTTTTAAAACAAAATTTCGAAGTTTAAATACTTTATTGAAAACGTATGTACTGTATTGATAATTAATATTTTTTTGCATAAATTTATTGTTTTTTGTTAGAAATGCAACATTTTGGTGGCAAAATAATCTGTTTTACTTGTCAATTAAACTAATTTGTTGTAATTGCATCTCTTTTTATTCAAATCGACTGTAATAAATTAATTTTTTTTAAATCTTTTTGATTGAAATATCAACTACATTTTTGGTAGAAAATTAATCTATTTTGACGATCAGTAATTTTTTTTGAACTGTACATTTAACTAATCCGGTTTTGGTGGAAAATGTATCTGCTTTAGTTAAAAATTCAACTATTTGGTTACAAATTGATGTATTTTGTTAAGAATCCGTCTTTTTTGGTAGAAAATTAATATTTTTTTGGTAAAAAATTCAGCTCTTTCGTTGAAAATAAATCTGTTTTAGTTGAGGATTGAATTCTTTTTTTTCTAATTCGTCTTCTTGATTAAGCTCAACTGTATTTTCTTTAAAATGAAAATCTTTCTTTGTTTGAAAGTTGAACTACTTCATTCATTAATGACAAACAGTACAATTTCACCAAATCCTCCCCTACCTAATTCACTAAATTCACAAGAACATTATAGTCAGCAAAAATTATGTGAAATAAGGACGGTTAAAAATTTTGAACCTGAACAAAAGGGGCTGCGTGCTTCAGAATTTTACAATAACAATTCTTGTGATGTATGCATAGCCCCTTGCTTGCCATTCATAAAAGTATAAAGCAAAACAAACATTTTTTAAATAAAATTTACTGAATTAAACAAAAGTCCATCTTTGCTCATTTAAAATAATTATAACGTAAACACAAGTTCGATTTTATTAGTTTACTTGACTTCATTGCGGCATCGCCGTATAATTATTTATTTAAAAAATCAATAAATATTTTTATTTTCAATAAAGCGTAACAACTTTTTAGCAATAGCAGTTTTAGATTTTTTTAAATTTGGTATTTGCTCAAGGTGCCATCTTTCAAATTAAAACTTTCAACGTGGGTATTATTCGTGAATTGTAATTTGAACATAATAAAAGTTGGCTTTTTAAACTTAAATTCCTGTAAAACAAGAAATATCATCTTAGCAGATCTTAGTATTAAGGAAACTCATCAAATTTGATACGTGTTTGAGAAAAAATATATATATTACGAAAAAAGTTCCTCATATCTCTATTTATAAAGTTTAGAATCCGGAAACAGCGACAGAGACCTAGAATTAAAATAAACAAAATTTATTTAGTAATACTAGTAGTTGGTGTGACTTGTGTTGACCAGGGTAATATTTAATAAAAAAGGCTGGAAGTTCTGTTGACTACTGGTCGTAATTTATTGGAGCTGATTAAGAGTTCCCTCAATTAGTTAATTCCGACGTTTCCACTACAATTCGGTAGTCCTCTTCAAGGAAAAAATGGTAGACTAACATAACCTATGAAATTACAATAAAGTTGTTCAGGATTATTTGTATGTATAAAATTGCTTGGGTCACAGCTATTGGAAACAAAATCACAATAATAAATAGGCAAATTCTCTTGAATACGAAAATAGAAAATCATGAAAATTCAATACCATTTCCAGCAGTTTCCAGTTAATCGAATAAAACTATCTAAGACAATGATTAGCTATTGGATAATAAGGTGGTGCCTGATTATGATGAGAAGCGAGTCATAAGTAACGGGAATTGTGTTCCAGGGGAGTTTTCTTTGTATGGTCAGGCTTCGTTCGAGAGAGTGTTTTGATCACATAATAATGATTACGCTTTCTCAGAAATAATAATAATTCCTGAATTTCCTTTTATTTCCTCAAATCATATCGATTCACAGGGGGGTATTACTATTAGATTGACTAGAATGCCTTTCACTCGTGACATTTTTACACAAACTAAAAGCGAATGTCATGATAATACTTCAAAAAGAATCATTTTGATTATAATGAGAAATCGGGAAATGATAAAGTTAAATGTCATGGCGAAGAATGTAACGATAGGATACACTATGATAGTAAATGTATTGATGTTGGTGAACATAAAAACAATCCAATCAATTATATTAATGATAATGTGCTCACAGATACGCTTTGATTAACAAATTATTTGAATGGTTATTGTGGTAATGATTTAAATTGTATTTCATGTTTGTTGCCACCCTAAGATAATTGCAAAGATTATGATTTGATTTCTTGCGTAAATGATTCGATTCACGAATCTGTTTTTAAAAAAAGAAAAAAAATTCTGTAAATGATACTTTCTTAAACCACATTTGATCGATAGTAGAATTCATTAAATTGCTGGCTCCTGGGGAACGCGAAACCTTCTTTCAAAGATTATCTCCATTTAAAAAATTTTTCACACAAAGATTATAGTGCCAGTAATTATGACTATGAACTTGCAATCAAACCTCATAAAACACTTCGTCATAGATCATATGATATTACTCTGAAATATCGTGATTCAGTCGATGAGAAAATTGAAAGAATGTTCTCTGTAGAAATAATTAAAAGTTTTACAAGTTCTAGTTGTAACACTTAGCACATAAAAGTTAAAAGCGATCGAAAGCTTTAGGCTTTGTTTTATGTAATCAATTTAAATATTGTCTCACAGCTTATGACTGTTCACTGCCACTGTCAGTAATTTCGAAAATCATTTAAATGATATATGTTCTACTTTTGCGACTGTACAAGATCGCAATTTTACTCTGTGATTAAATAAATCATGATTTGTTAAGAATCAGATTTTTTTAGATTTAAATTATCTCTTGCACCATTCCTGTTAGAGATAAACTAGAAAGTATCAATAATTTCGCTTAAGCGGATAATAGAAAACAATTACAAATCTTTTAGAGAAAATGGAATTATTTCCGACAGTTCGTATTTTGCTACTGAAACTACTCAGGGCAGTTTGGAGATATTTTCAATTCAACCACTTTATGATGACAGAACAAGAATTAATAATGTCAGCTCTAAAAGTAATTTGAAAAAAAAATTTCATTTATGACCACGTATAATTTCGCAAAGATCATACATTTGATAACCGGCAATTATTTTTGCCAATGCAATCAACTAAGAAAGTAATTAATCATATTCATTAAAAATTAGGACATCCTGGGTAGAATAAACCTCTATGTATATCAGACGATTCTTTGATTGGGAAAACATGAACCAGGATATGAAAATTAGACTGGTGGTCGCTGAAATCCACACTTAAAGAGCTATGTGGTCCTGACGAGAATCGCAGGCGGTAATTGGCAGCATCAATTTAGTTTGAAAGCAGAAGTTAGTAGCATCTTCCCTAGGAAGCAGCGAAGAATAGAACGATAGAGAATACCGGACATGCCACTATTGGCATTAGAAGCAAAAAAGCGGTAGCGGGCTGGGTGGATGAGCAAAGACTGACTATCGGGCGCATTGTTGTTCGGGACTTCGGGTCTTCTCGGGAAGTTCCATTCCCTCTTGGGCGTACCCCTCCAACTCTGCCTTGCAGAACCGCACCAAATATAACCTGTCTGATTTTTTCGGTCTAACTTTTTCTGTTTTCTGTCCTCCCTAAGATTCTTTAACTTCATCCTAATATTTTCCCCTTCGGCCTCTTTTCTTTCTTTTCCTTCTCTTCTTGACCTATGTAGCCTTTCTTGTTGTTCCAGCACTCTTTCCCATACGATTTTCCTTTCTCTTTCGATCCATGCCTATTCCTCCTTTTTCTTTCAAGTTTCCTCTCTTTCCTCGCTTATCTTCTGATTTCTTTGTTCTTCCATAGAAGGTTTATATTTTGCCCATACGATTCTGTTTGCGCTTGCTCCTTCAGATGCTATGGTGATTCCCCTTGGTTTTCTAAGACGCCTGCTACCATTGTTAATGTTTTATCGTTGATGCGTTGACGCGTTTTACCAGCCAATCCCAGGCTCAACATCTTCGTAAGTGATCATCGTATTTTGCTAATTGTATTCAGCTATGGCGTATGTATTCGTTTTTCTGAGTCCTAATAACACAGGCCGACAAAATTTGACAAAATCAAAAGCCAGAAAGCAGACCAAATGTTTCCGAAGGACTTTGACGCATCGAATCTGAATCCGAACTCAAAATTGCTTTCGTACATCAGGCTTTCAAGATATCCTAACCTAAATGTGCAAGAAAAAGCGTTTTTTAGCTGTTTTTGAGGTTATGTAACTATACAAGAAAAACGTCTACCACAAAGCTAATGTGGAATTTGAAAGTACGAATCTTCCCCTTTCAAAACTACTCTAATTTATTAAGATATTTTTATTTTTCACTAAAATATTGTAATTTGAATTTTTTTATTTTAGCATTTTACCCCATTAACGCTGAGGTGTTCAGATTTATACAACGCATTCTCTATTGCTGACGGTACGATGTTTTTTCTTCAAAATAATATCTCAGGGGTTTTCGAGGGTGTCCTTTCTATTGCCGGTATCAGTTTTTGTTATAACCCCTAGAAGATCCAATATGGCGGCCACAATTTAGGGCTTTAAAAAAGAACAAAGGATCCCACACAAAATATCAACAAAAAAGCGTACAGTCGTTTGGAATCAAACTTTCTACATTGATAAAACAATAAAAGTGATAGGACCCGTGTCTTTTCATTTGTACGGAAGCCGTTTTCTAGGGGTAAAAACAACCACTAACAAGCCACAAGCATGCTAACCCACCTGACTCTGGGAACAATAAGTTTAGTCGCATATTTTTCTTGAAATAATGAAGTTTCATGCCACAAGTGGGTTCACCCACCTACCTGCTAATCCACGTAAACCCAGAAATCACCCCTACCAAATCATAAGCAGTTTAGCCTACCTAACCCTGGGAGCAGCGAATTTTTCGTTTACATTTTGCGAAATAATTGAATTCGACACTACAAGTGGGCTAACCTTTAAATAAAATTTTTCAATTTAGCGTGTTAACCCATTAACGCCGAAATGGTATTCCATTGTCCCTTAAAAATGTTATCTGAGGGGTTTTCGGTTGTTTCTTTTCGACTAGCTCAGTTTTTTGTTATAACTCCTAGAAGAGCGAATATGGAAAACAGTTAGGGCTTTGAAAAAAATAAATTTTACTATTATGATTAATTCAATATTGTAAATTTACTTAGGATTTTCCAACTTACTAAGGCAAGACACAATATTTTCCAGTCACTTAAGGCTGGACTTGGGATTGCCCAGCTAAGCAAGAAAGTAGTTAATATTTTCCAGCCAATTAGGGCAAGACTTTAGATTGCTCAGCCAATTATAGCAAGCCTTTGCATTTCCAGGCCAATAAAGGCAAGGCTTTGTATCGCCCAGCCAGTCAAGGCAAGACTTTGAATCGCCCAGTCAGTCAAGGCAAGACTTACGATTGCCTATTCAGTTAAGGCAAGACTTGGGATTGTCCAGCTATACAAGGAAGTACTTTAAATAATTCTCCTTTGGTGTTTAGGGCTTTCACAAATTACTTCATTAATCCAAGATTTATATGGAGTGGTGGCAGGAACACTTTCTTTGTTTCAACAAGACTTTCATAAATAACATTATAATGACCAACTATCCACTCTAATCTATCTAGCCATTTCTCCGTTATCCAATGTTCCTCCCTTGCACGACTAATCTCTCTGGCGTATATGAGTTTATTTTTATAAATTAACGAGTCCTTCGATATCATTACAATACACAATCCCACTGTTTATTGAAAAGTACTTGAGAAAATTTTCGACCAGTTGTCTTGTTCTTATAATTTATCGACTGTTTTATGAATTATTACTTTGATTTTTGGCCTCACGTGGTAATATCACTGTTTAATTGGTTCGTGGCCCCGTACATCTATTTTATGTTTCGTTTAATGGTTTGCCCTATGCTATTTTTTTGAATAAATTTTTATTTTATTTTCCAGAAGCTTTTCTAATTAGGATTGTTGACTTTCGTTAAGCTTAACAATAAATTTGAAAATTCCTGCAAACTATTGTCTCGGTCGTCTATTTTTCCTGAACTATCCTTAACATTATTTTATTTAATTTCATTATCTTTTAAATGAATCTATTCATTTTTCTTATAGCTTTCCGATATCTCATTGGCATTTTGAGATTCCGCTTTTGATTTGTTCCTATTTGTTACTCTGTTATTTTAGGTCACAATCGCTATCTTTGTATTTCTTTCTAAAATTTAAATAACAGTAGATTCTTCCTAAATTATTCTTGTTATCCTCTCTTCCTAATTCTATATTTGTCTAAATCAAATGAGTCTTGTGTGCTTGTCTCTTCGACAGTGGCTTAATTGGTGATATTCTCTGGGGGTTAGAATTCGTTGCTCGTGGCGATGCTTATCAATCTGAGGATATCCTTCGTAGGATTTATTTTAAGAACTTGGGAATTATTAGTTTTTTGATGTTGATAAGGATTGATAAGTACTAGGGGCATTTCGTTATCTTTTACTGTCGAGATATTTTTGTTAAGTTCCTTTGTACTTTGGAGGTTAATGCTACCTTCTAATTTTGCTTTCCTATTTAGATTCCTAGTAGCGGGTGGCGGACACTCTGCTAGTAACCAAGTTTTTAAATCTGAATGTAGGGTCATTCGTAGGGCTTTCAGCATATCTGTACCTAAGATGCATAAGGATTTTAATTTTCGGACTAACCTTATCATGACTAGTTTCGTTTAATTCCTGGTTATGATTGAAATTTTCGCTGGTCCTATTATATTTACTATTTCTCCGTTCGCCACTATTTATCTCCTTGATTTTTCATTTTTATTCTTGTAATTTAGTTTTTGGGAATTTTTTATATAACTTATATTATTATTTCCTGAACTATTTACGGCTTTTTCTGTTCGGAATTCAATCATTGGGTGATTTTGATCCTGCATTGAGCCTAACGACATTCGATAGAAATATGGTAACATTTAGTTATAAGTCTTTTGTTTTGCAATCTAGGTTGAAAATTTGATTGTGGTCTAGGTTGGAAATTTGGAATAAAGTTTTGTTGATATTGATTTGTGAATAGTAGAAATGGAACAGATTGTCTGCTATAAGATGTGTTTCTAAGTTTCCTGACATTTGGTTCTATTATTTTCTTTCAGTGTTTAAAAAAGCTATTTGTTGGTAGGTCTATTCTAATTCCAAAATTGTTTGCCCTTTCTTCCTTTTCTTGAAAAAATCGCTCCTTTTGTTGGTTTATAAATTCAGTAAACTCCACACTTTCTAAAAGTTCGTACCCATCAGAACAAAAAAAATCAACGAAGTTGATGTTGTTCACGTCAGTGAACAAATTGTCCAACTGCTAATTTTTTCCTTTGATGAGCGTATGCTAAAGAATATACTTAAAATACCCCCAACCTGAAAACGATAATAAACAGATTGTATTCAAACTAACGGAGCGCATAGCAAAAATCAGATACACCAATATTGTTAACAGACTCCATAATCATTTTTGGATGAGGCAACATCAGCTCTATCCTCGACCCGAATTCTTCAAATTATTTATTAGAGATGAGTGTTCATTTATAATGTCATTGCAAGCAACAAATTTCAAGTTCTCACAGAAAGAAGAATTCTTTAATACGAAAATCGTCGAAAACGTTGAAATCCTAAAATATAGATGGTTTCATGTATTTTATTGCCCTAATTCTAAGTTGTTAGAGAGAATTTGATTAATTTTTAATGTTTCAAAAAAATTTGGTTTATTACGTCAATAATTTCTGAGATAATGTATATAAGAATTATCATATTTTAAAAAGTTTCCAGTATCATGTAATTTGTTGGAGTTCTGAAATATTAATTTGTAACATTTTAGATCTAAATCTCGATTACTACATTAATTAGCTGTTCCTTCAACTGGAAATGATGAAAATGGCTTTTTCTCTCGTTCTATTCTTAGCGGTTATCTTCAATTATATTGGTGAATATAATAATATTATAAGTCTCTAATTCTACGTGAATTTTTTAAGCTATTGCATATAAAACTTTTTGCGATTTAATCTTAATTCCAACTTAATTGCATTTTCTTTTAAAACTTTAATTACGTTTTTCTGAAATACCTGACCTTATTTTCGTGAATCCATATCGTGTATACTAGACAAAAATGGAATTCGAAATAGGCCCTTATTGATACGGGCTTGTTGCCATATGTTCGTGTGCACATTTGATAACAAGATAAAAATATTTTATGACTTAGAGGAAAGTTCAGCAGAAATTTTCAACCAAAAGAGATAAAATCTTGAACCGAAAAAATTGATTTCTGTCTAAGTACTTTCACCTTCGCACAATTAATTGAATTTCCCAAAAAGGAAAGATAAACTTTCAAATCAAATGATAAAAAACGAATTAACAAAAAGGAGTTGTAATGTTAACTACTAACGATTCTTACAAATGAAAATAAATTTTAACCAAATTTCAATACAAGACTTTTTAACCAAAAAAATTAATTCAGTTCCCGTCAAAGCAAAAAAAGAATAAAACGGGAAAAAGAGTAATTATTTTAAAAAGGACAAAGAAGTGCAATAGAAAAATGCGTGTAAAATCTGTAAAAGAAAAAACAAAAAGAAAAATGTCTCTCACTGATTTTCAGATACCCTTTTAAGGTTGTTGTGAAATTCATTTTAAAAAATAGACTATTCCTGAATTTGTGTCTCTGATGCTTTTTTCAAATTTAATGTAGCTATTTATGTTTTGCAGAGTTAATTTCAATGTTCGACTGTCTACCTGATGGGAACCCCATTCCTGGAAGTACTCGAGGCGAACCTTCTGATTCTCCTGAAAGTTCTGCTCCTGTGAGAACTCATCCACCAGATGCTCTGCTTAAATCTTCTTCTGCTGCCGAGTCTTCTCCTCGCATGCGGTGCCCGTCTTCTCCTGCCAGACCTCTGCCTCATGGGTCTCTGGTTAGGTTCTTTTCTGCTGCTGAGCCTTCTCTGCGTGTCAGGTCCAGGTCCCCTCCTGCCATTAATACTTTTTCGCGCCTAAGTCAACTTACAATTGAACAAATTAGATCTATCCGGCTTATCCCGCATACAAACCCGAGTCGGCAATTTGAAATTCGAAGATACACTTTTCCTCATGATGCATCAATTCGAATAAAAGGAAGAAATAATGTTTACGTGCCTGTGCCAACCGGGGAACAATCCGTATTATCAACGTCTTCTGGTGAGGTCTTTGCAATACTGGAAAAAAATAATACGATTCTTCGTGGACTGTTCACAATGTCATATTACCGTCAAAAACGGGCAAAAATGAACATGTATAGCGGCGACGTTAAAATAATGACGGAAAGGGAAATTCAGGAAACTCCGTTAACCCAGCATAATGTAATATCTAAGAATTTCGATGCAATAGTGCTGGACAACTTTCGTCCGCAACACTAATGCAATTTTTATCTCAATGTAAAACTAAAACATTCAGATGGCAGGGTGATGATTTTCTCAAGAATTCATTACAATTTTTTTCCTGCCGTATCCAATCCTTTATGTTCAGAAGTTAGGTCTCCTTCTGCCATTTGTTCTCTCTTCGGCCTAAGTGGACTTAAAAGTAAAAATCGCAAAGATCGCCCCATATAATAAATTTTTAAAATAATAGTGCTGGACTTAACAGAATCCCTATACATATGTTATGAGCAGAATAAAATAATTTCAAACTCAAATAATCAAATTTAAAATGCATTTATTTCACCCCAAAAAAATGATCAACAAAAAGATAAATCCTAAACTGAAAATGTAAGGTTTGATAATCTGACCGAAAAATAGAAGGTTCAACCAATTGTGTTAATTTAAAAAAAAAGTTTGACGTTTAACAAAACAATTGAATTTTTAACAAAATTGTTGACAAAGGTTTTTTTTTTGGATGTTTCGTATTGTCATTTTTCAAACAATTTAAAATTGGTTTAATTCAAAGATGTCCCTTGAGGTCAAGTATTATTGAGTAATCTAAACTTAATGAAAAATATTGTTGATGATAATTTTTAATTAAAAAAGGTGAATCTGCATAGGAAATTCGTGAATTAAATTTTGAGCAACAGTTAAAAATAAATTACAAGAAAATCATGGGTCTTTAACAAGACGTAAGCAGAGTTTAATTGTGTATATACGCAGGCGTTTTGTAATTTTTCCCTATTTTTTTCTAATATGCTTTAGCGACATGAATACGCTCATACGTAATTTTCACCCATCCTGAAAGTTTCAAACAAATATTATCGTTTAGATCTTTAAATAAATCATGATAATTATTATATTTTATTAGATTGAAATCAGGGGTTTATCACTACCGAAAAATAAAGCACACCTTCAGATTTTAGGAATCTCATTAAATTCTTTGATATCCGTTGACATTTACAAACTCTATTAAATCTTTTCAAATCCTTGGAAATGAAATGAAATTTCTGTTTCTTTTGGAGAATGATAATCCTCTTATTTCGAAATTTAAATACTTTGTTGAAAACATACGTACTGTGTTAATAATTAATATTTTTTTGCATAAATTTAATGTTTTTTGTTAGAAATGCAACATTTTGGTGGAAAAATAATCTGTTTTACTTGTCAATTAAACTAATTTGTTGTAAATAGCATCTCTTTTTATTCAAATCGACTTTAATAAATTAATTTTTTTTGTCTTTTTGATTGAAATATCAACTACATTTTTTGTAGAAAATTAATCTCTTTTGACGATCAATAATTTTTTTAACTGTACATTCAACTGATCTGGTTTTGGTGGAAAATGTATCTGCTATAGTTGAATCTTCAACTACTTGGTTGCAAATTGATGTATTTTGTTAAGAATGCGTCTTTTTTGGTAGAAAATTAATATTTTTTTGTTAAAAAATTCAGCTTTGTCATTGAAAATGAATCTGTTTTAGTTGAGGATTGAACTCGTTTGTTCTAATTCGTCTTTTTGATTAAGTTCACCTGTTTTTTCTTAAAAATGAAAATCTTTCTTTGTTTGAAAGTTGAACTACTTTATTCATTCATGACAAACCGTATACTTTTACCAAATCCTCCCCTACCTAATTCACTAAATTCACAAGAACATTATAGTCGGCAAAAATTATGTGAAATAAGGACGGTCAAAACTTTTGAACCTGAACAAAGGGGGGTGCGTGCTTTAATTAACCTATTTGACTTCATTGCGGCACCGTCGTATAATTATTTATTTTTAAAATCAATAAATATTTTCATTTTCAATAAAGCGTAACAACTTTTCAGCAATAGCAGTTTTCGATTTTTTAAAACCTGGTATTTGATCAAGGTGCCATCTTTATAAAGTTTAGAATCCGGAGACAGCGACAGAGACCTAGAATTAGAATAAACCTAATTTACTTAATAATACTAGTAGTTGGTCTTACTAGTGTTGGCCAGGGTAATATTTAATAAAAAAGGCTGGGAGTTCTGTTGACTACTGGTCGTAATTTATTGGAGCTTATTGAGAGGTCCCTCAAATAATTAATTCCGACCTATGAAATTACAGTATGGTTGTTCAGGATTATTTGTATATATAAAATTACTCGGGTTGAAAGTTCATTGAATAAATTAAAGTTGAAAAAAATTTTGTTTCCATATATCGAATTTGTAAGAGTACACATACCTATGGTTTATATAAAATATTGGCTTCAATGTGGATAAGTAGAGAGAGATGTATACATGAAGAAGCAAGGATAGTAAATTTAATATAACATAAGTAACATATGAGTATTAACGTCTTACATTAAAGAGATATGATGATTAACAAATTTTTTTTATCGGTTTGTGGATAGTATTAGACTATTATAGATGCCGCTAATACCGTCAATATCCGATTTTAAATTAACATCAATTCTATTCTTGACGATATGAAAGATTTCCATAAATAGTCTCTTGTAATAAGAAGGTTCCTTAGTTAAAATACTGTAGTTTTGATAATCAAAATTGGGTTTGAATTCTATTGCATGTTTCGATAAAGTGTTTTTTTTTTCAATAAGAATAATACAGTTTCTACTGCGTTCTTTTATTCTTGTTATTATGTATCTCTTCGATTGTCCAATGTAATGTTTTCCACAATTCCTGCATGTGACTTATACAGTGGAAGCTTCTAATGTGTCCCCTAAGGGTTTACATTTTTCTGACACCTTCTTTATTCCTTTACACACCCTCCACACACTTACTTGGTGGTGGAAGGGGGACCTACAGTTTAAGGTGGGTTCCGAACCACCAAGAGCAACAGCCTTAAGTACTTAGAGAAAACCTTTTTCTCTAGAGGTACCGGTCCCACGACTCTCCGGAGATGAACAACTCCCTTGCTAGGCTAGTGTTCACCGCATGGTGGGTTCCGAACCACCAGAACCTCGGTAAAGGTACATTGTAAAATTTCTGGAGGTGCCGGCTTATATAGAGGGTAAGTTATAGATTTAAAATTTGAGTATCGACCAGACCATGTATCTTTTCTAAACCAGTTGGTTATAATATTGTCGTTGTGGTGAGTGATAGAAGTGTCAAGAAAATTGATACTTTTATTGGTTTCCCGTTCTATGATAAACTGTATTCTATTATGATAATTGTTTAAAATTTCTTTAAATTCATTAATGGAGTCCTTGTGTAAGCAAGCTAGGATGTCGTCTACATACCTATTAAAGAATAAAGGTTTTTGTGGTATTAAGCTATTTAAAACCTCCGATTCTAGTTCTTTCACTACAAAGTCAGAAACGGCCGCAGAAATCGGAGATGTTATGGGGACACCGAAAATCTGTTTATAATATTTTCCTTGAAAAGAGCAATATGCCTTAGTTAAGCAGAATTTAAAAATCTTTGAGAAAAATTAAAAAGGTAGTTTAGTATGTAACTTTATTTTTTGCCAATTCTTATCAACTGCATCTAAAATCAAATCATGTGGTACGTTGGTAAACAAAGCCTTAACGTCTAGTAAGAAAATTTCAAAATCTACAGGGATTGTAAATTTGTTGATATTTTCGATAAACTGCCAACTATCTTTCACATGTCTTGATAATTTTCACAAATGAATTTAATAGGAAGACTCATATATTTTGAGACATTATATAGAGGAAAACCAATAAAAGATGTTACAGGTCTCAAGGGGCATTCTGTCATCTGTATTTTTGGAACACCATAGAATTTTGGTGGAAGACCATTGGTACATTTAAGAGACCTAGCCATATCTGAGTTTATGAAACCAAGTATTAATATTTCATCTATTAGAGAGTTGAGTTCTGTTCGTACACTATTTTTTGGGTCTCTTTTCAATTTAGCATAAATATATGTGTCATTTAGCAGCGAGAGTATTCCACATTTTTAGGTATATTTGTATTTAACAAATTGATCATTCATTTACGATTTACACCATTAGATGCCAGTTTATGGTTATAGTAGTGTTCCTTCAACCAATTAAATTTGGCAATAGAATTATTGATTAAAAGATTGCCTAATTTTTGTAATCTATTCTTTTGCTATTCAAAAAATACTTGAGATGTTTCTTTATCAAATGTGTTGCTTATATTGTCTTTAAGGAATGTTAATTTTTTTTGTAAATTGTCTATTGCAATGTTTATAGATTTAATAGTTAAATTTAATGCTTTAATATTACAGTTAAAAATAGCTCTTTTAAGCTATTTAGTGCAGCTTGTATTTACTTGGTAGTTTTTATGACCTTGGTGGATGATGCAAGCAGGAATGTATCCTACATCTCTGCAACGTAGTAAAAAACGAAGTTGATTTTTCATACGTCAATTGTAACGTTCAAATTCACTTAGAGGTTATTTGAAATTAACAAAGTTTTCCAAGAGGTCAGTGCAATTCCGGAAGTAAATTTCAACGAGAAATTCATTGATGAGCTCTGTAATGATCTTGTTTATGATCTTCAAGGTTTTTTCAAGGTTTGTTCCAAGCAGTTTACGTTTACCTTTAGCATTACCCAGGAACAACGAAGTGAACGTAGTAAAATCTGTTCCCTTTGGGTTGCTTGATTAGCGTGATTCCCCTTGCCTCTCACGCTTCAGTGAAGATGTTCGAAATGAAAACCTTCAGCTTCTTGACAAAAAGATATGCAATTGTAAAAATGCGTTGCAGCATTACGAATCATCTCCCTATCAATCAAAGTAGCCTGTTGCAGAATCCGATTCTGCAATTCGTCTAAGCTTTGCAGTTGCGTTGAGTATACTTTGCTCTTTGAATAACCCCAAAGAAAATAGACGAGAGGTGTCAGATCAGGAGATCTAGCAGGCCACTCGATTTCACCCCTACTTCCAATTCACCTTTGAGGGAACTAAGTATCCAAATATGCTCGAACCTCCTTACCGTAATGAGCCGCTGCTCCGTCCTGCTGGAACCAAATATTTTGAAAATTATCGCCTGTAATCTCCCTTGTTCTTGGTACTATTTAGTTTCTGAGAAGCTCTTCATATGCAGGGGCATTGAGATTACCATCAATGAAGAAAGGACCTATCAATGTATCATTCAAGATACCGGCTCAAACATTAATCTTTTGTGGATATTGTGTGTGACTCTTCAGCATCAAATCAGGATTTGTGTCGGACCAATATCTACAATTTTGCCTGTTAACATCACCTTTTAAAGTGAAAGTAGATTCATCTGAAAATACTGTATTGTGCAAGAAAAGAGGATATCTATCAATTTTGTCCATCATAATTTCACAAAATTCAACCTAACGATCAGGATCGTCTTTATTGAGCTCTTGTACCAGATGAACGTTGTAAGGATGGAAATTCATGCTTTTTAAAATATTTCGCACTGTCTCAGGAGCAACGTCACGCTCATCACTAGCTCGACGTAAGCTGAGGTGTAGGTTTTCAACAAATGCTTGGGCTATTTCCATCTGCATCTCCTTAGATCCTGCAGATTTTGGCCGATCAGTTCCCTGAAGGTTCTTGGTAGATCCATGATTCATAAAGTCAATTTCAAGGTCAAAATGAAGGTCACCATTGAATTCCTCGTTGAAATTTACTTTAGGAATTTCCTTCACTTTTTTGAAAAATATTTTACTTGAGAAAATATCCAACCGCCCCGGGACTTTTTAGATAGCCGGTATACATAATGAACCAGCCAGGAACCAAATATTTCAATTTTTCAACAAAGGGATAAATACTTAACTAAAACGATCAATCTTGAATCAAGAATTTTTTCGTTGAAGTATTTTAACTTTTAAACAAATAATTCTATCTTCAAAAGAAAAAAGCAGAAAAATAGGAGTGAGAGTAAGATATCCGTTAAAGAGACAACACAAGGAAGAATTGTTCTCACTCTTGTCTCCTTTATTTTCGAACTGTCTTTAATAAACCAATTAAACTAACTTTCCGCTGAATATTTCTCCTCTTGAGTACAAAGTTCACTTCTCTCAAATTTATGTTTTTAAAACTTTCTCCCTAAACCAAATCCTCTGCTTTGGCTTTCAGTAGTAATTTCACAGTTCGACTTTCCACCTGAGAGTGATCCTATTCCTGGTGTTTCTTAGGACGAAACTTTAAATTCTCCTGAAAGCTCTTCTCCTCTCAGACCTCCTACTGCTGCCGAGTCATCTTTTCATGCCAGGTCTATATCCTGGTCCCCCTTTTTTAGAATCTTCTCTTCATGCCAGGACCAGGAACTTTCTAACAAGAATACCGGATGACTGACGATGTAATTTTAAATAATAAAAGATGAAAAGACGTAAAGGCGTATTTTTATTAAGGAGGTGAAATTTTGAATTTCAAAAATTAAATTCTAAGCAGATAGATGATTCCTCGTCAAAAAATGCAATATTTTATGCAATAAAAAATAACATTTCTAAAAAGGAGAAATTTCCAAACGAAAGAATTAATTTTGTAACCAAGAAGATGAATGTTTAACCAAATGGTACATTTTCAGAACAGCAATTAAATTTTTAAGTAAAAAATATAATTTTAAACTGAAAGAATAATAATCTAATGTTTAGTAACAAAATTAGTTTTTGCAAGAAAGAAATTATGAACTGCAAAATATTGTTTATTTCAGGAAATTCAATTGTTTATGTCAAATTAGTTGAAAAAGTTCAAAATTGAGCAGCCATTTCCACAAAAAAGTTATTATTGTTCAAGCCTGTAGAGGATTAGAAATAATCAATTCTGGGTTTAGGCCACGTACTTTTCAGCTATAGGAAGACTCATTTATATATAAAAACAAATTTTTTTTTTAAATTATCAGTTAAAACGTTGAATTAAAAAAATGTTAATGTTCCAATAAATAATAAATGAATTGCTTACTGTAATGATAAATCTTTAACCAAAATTTGGCGCCATCAGAATTTTATTGTGTCAGTATGCAAACAATAAATCGTAATTTTTCTTTACAGTTTCAAAACCTCTCATAGCAACAGGGACATGCTCATTGTTATTTTAGCCCGTGTTTAGAGTTCACAACAAATACTGTATTACAGATATCAAATTAGGTATGAACATACGCAATCTTGATCAGATTCAGATATTATAAAATTCCTTGTAATCTACTGAACTTGCAATATATGCAAAAATAATACGAAGCATAATTTTCCGGTCAAATTATTTCGAGAAATTTTAGATACCGGATGTTCGAATACATTTTCGAAATAGAACATGCAAATGCATAGATCCAAGAAAGTTCAACATCACAGCCCTCAGCGATGAGGATATTAATAGATAAGAAAATTACATTCAAGAAAAATTAAATTTCTTTCAGTGTAATTGAATTAAAATAGAATCTCGATTATCCGGCCAGCTAAAATCTCTCGTATCGTTTCGGCATTCTAAAACTAGAAAGCCAGATCGTGGCTTTCTACGAAACAACAGTTGAAGGGTAATGGTGACGAATTTCAACTACCTAAGTACACAGAACCTTTCCTTTTATTTCAAAGTGTGAATTTTCAAATAAATGAAATTTATTTGCTGCATTTTTTTTATACCTGAATTATTTTCAATGTATCATATCGTTATATTTTTTCACTGCTTCTAGATCAGACAACAATTAATGAAAAATGTCGTTCATTTGAATTTGAAGAACTTGAAGCATATTTCCTTTTAGATTTTTAAGCTTCAAAACTTCGAACCAATTTCTCTTAAACCATTTACGTTCTGTTTTAATTTTGAAATTTGTCTAAATGACAAAAACGGAATGTGGCAGTACAGAACTGTATAACCAACAAAATAGGAATTTTTCGAAACAGGGAAAAAGGAACATGTGAAATCGTAAGCATCGTTAAAAGATAAAGCAAGTATCCGCTTTTGAGATAAAGTATTGCTTAACTTAGGTCAAAATAGTTGCCTTTATGTATGTAATTATTATACTCTTTAACTTTTACGGACTTGAGAGTCTTCAAAATCCAGTACCCAACCTCTCACAAACCTTGTAATTTCCCTTTTAATCTTTGTTACAGACACAGGCTCTCCCTTATCTCAAATTGTAATTCCAAATTTTCAAACACAACTTATCATCTCTAACCGCCTTTACAAAAAAAAAAATAATTTTTTTCCTTCCTTACCGTAGTTTAATTTTTATTCTCTGACGTACAACACGTCCTTACTCACATTTTCATCCATTCCCTTTTCTCACATATTCCTTCACATAACACCAACCACCTTTCTTTTCTTTCCACTTTCACCTTAAAACATTTTGATCACTCTCTGCTTCTCCCCTCTCTTCTCGTCCTAGTGATCCGCTTTTCTCTCCTCCAACCAAATCACCTCTACTATGCCTTACTTCTCGATCTACTTCCAAATTGTCTCTCCTACTTTCACTTTCATGTACTTGATTCGTAGATCAACATCCGCACGCTTCAGCCTTTTCTTCTCTCTTCGAAGCGACTATTTCACCAGTTCCTCTCTCTCTCTCTCTGTCCAATCTTCTTCAATCCACAACCCTGAGTTCTTTAGTTTACCCCATACCTCCAGTAACTCTATTTTATTTTCCATTGATTTAAGCTTGTTCATTAATCCGCCATCAATTTTCGAAGACTGCTCCACTTTTGCCACCCTCTGTGTGCATATCACCATGCTCCCCACTATACTCACAACGTCGCAGTCGTGACGCCCAGCACTTTCAAGTTTCTCCTTCTTAATGTTCTGGCCCCCTTCTCCACCGACCACTGTTCCTTAGTTGGAGCCCTTGGAAGATTCTTTCACGTGCTCTCATACTCCTCCGCCTGACAGATCGCGTCTTTCTTCTCTGCCATACTTCCCTTAGTAGACAGCTCTTCTTCTTTTCTCGGCTCCGCTGACCTATCCTTCCCCATTAGCCCTTTGACTTTCATGTTACGTTCTTGGTTGCTTAGCTGCATTTTCGCCATCTCCTGCATTAACTTCTCCCTTTCTCTCTGGCTTTCCAGGTTCCCTTGCTCCCTCTCTTTTTCCTATTCAATTTTTATCACATCCCACCAGGCCTTCATATCGTTTTACCTTTTCTCAGCGTCACCACTCATCGCGCAGTTCAAATGTTGCACGCAACTTTGCCTCTCTTCACGCTTTCTCACTCTTCCCACCCGCTGTGACTTCTCTCTCACTCGCTCTCTCTTCTCTACTGCTGTAGTCAAGCTACCTTCTCGTCTTAGCTGATTGTTTCTCTCCTTGCAGGTCCCCAACGCCTGTTTTCCTTGTCCTTCTGGTTTGATCCCTAACCTCAAAATTCACAAGTGTCTAATTTTCCTTTGCTCCTTACAGCTTCTTCACAGCATCCTGCTCCACACATTTACTTCCACCTTATTACTGGTGGATGTTGAAGTTGACCATCTCAAAGTGACACTAACCTAAAACAGAAGCAGGCTCGACTGCAGATTGCGATAAAAAAATTAATGTTTCAGTTCCAAAAAATAGACCAAATTACTCTACAGATAATAACCGTGTGCATAGAAGTAAATGAAGTTCAATGTCAAATACTTGGCTACTCCTGAGAAAAATGATCAAGAATTTAAAGATAAAAATTTCATGGGCTTTAAAAATCATCTTTGGATAGTTTAAAAATTAAATGTTTAATTTCTTACAAAAATAAAAATTTACGCCCGAAATATGGGCATGCTTAATTATAATAACAAAAAATTCTTTTTTCCTGATAAAATGAAAGTTGAAGATCGTAATATTGACGATATCACAGCATGACAGACATGTTTTTACTAAAAATCTTCAAAAACAAAAAATTGTATATCATTTTTTTGTAATTAAATGATAATAATTTTTTTTTAATCGCTAAACTAAAATGTTGTAAAAAATTCTAAATGATAATAAAATTATATTTCAAAACAACTTTTTTACCATAATAGGAAATTAATTTGTATTGCATTTTTTATGCAATACAACAATTTTTTATCAAAATGATGGTTACCCGCTTTTGTTCTGCTACTTTTAAGTTATGCTTCTCTAAAAGAGTGAATCATGAGGAAGTTTCGATAGTAAGCGTTTACTGATTTTTTTCGTAAAATGTCAATTTTGTATTTTTGTTTTGATAATAAGATTATTCACAATTTTCTGAATAAATTTTTCCACATATTTTTCAATAATTGTAAAGATAATATTAAAATAAGTGAATAGCAAAATTCAAAAAGGAGTGAAATTTTATATGATTAACACAAAAATACATCTTCTGATAATAACCTATCATACATATTAACAAATTTGTAGACATGAGAGCAGAAAAATCAGTATTATGATTTTGATTTAAAGTATGAATATAATATTTTTTAACTTTTTTACAGAAGATTTATAAAGACATCTGAAGTTTTCAGATTTAAGAAATAAATTCAGAAAATTGTAAATAAATGTTCTTTATTATATAAAATGTTACAAAATCTCAGGAATATTATGTGAGTTTAATGTTTCAAACATTAGTACGTTTAGAAACTTGGAAGAAATAATAAAATATTTTATATATTTTCGGAAACGTTTTCAAGCCTGATAATATTTTCAATCTCTTAAACAATTTTCAAATTAGTGCATATATTGTAAGCTAACTCGAATTTTTCTAACAGATTGTAAAAAAATTTTCAAAAGTACCAAAATTGCAGCAATACATTTTCACAAATCCTCCACGTTTGTAGAATTCTTTTTAAATCTTTTTGAATTTTCTTTACAAAGTAAATAGTAAAATAAAAAATTATTTTAAACTTTCCCAAGAATTTTAGGAAAATATTTGTATTTTCTTATAACCTCTAAAAATAATTTAAAAGTTTTTTCCGAAATGTTAAAAAATGTACGTTTTTGATTTAAAGTTTTGCTTCTTTCTTTTCAAATTAACTATGTTTTTAGAGGAGAGACAGGAAGAATGAGTTTCGGGATTATAACGCAGAGTCTAGCGTGTAAATATAAGGAGAAATTTTTGGAAGAGGGGGAATTAGGCTGGTTAGGGAGTGTTGGTGGAAGAAGAACAGACGTTTGGGTCGAAAAATAGAGGTAGAAAGGGAAAAGTTATTTTAGAGCGAATGGATTGCAAATAAATGAAGTGAGAAGGATGAAAAAGGAAGGTAGGATGGTACATAAGGTAGTTAAGGAGAACAACATGGAGAGAGAGAAGAAAGTAGGGCAGGAGAAAATAAAAGAGTCAAGGTTTAACAGGACCTATGTGTGGATCATGCCAAGGGAGAGAGTGCAATATTTGCGTGAGAAAGGAGAGGTTTGTGTTGGTACTCCTTTCCGTGAATGTCCTATTGATTCTCAGAATGTATGACTTATATTTGTACCTTAACATCGTTTCGGTGAATGCCACATTGATTTTCAGAGACTTCTGGTTCTATACGGCCTTATATGGAATTACCAACAGGGAACGGTGAAATGAAGATAGGGGAAAGAGGAAATAGTGGAAAGGGAAAGTTGAAACGGTAAAGAAGAATGGGGGAAAGGAAAAATGATTAAAAGGAGAAAGTGTAAAAGGGAAAGGAAACCGGTAAAGGGAATTGGGAAAGCAAAATGCAAGGGAAAAATGAGAAAGGGATAAAGTAAAAGGAAAAGGGTTTCCTTTGTCCTTGTTCTTTTTCCTATTGCTCTCCTATTCTTCTTTTCTTTTCCTATTCTTTCTCCTCTCCCTTTTTCCCTTTCCCTTTTTTCTTTTTCCCTTTCCCCCTTTTTCCTTCAATATTTTCGCCTTTTCTCCTCTCCCTTTTGTAAATATTTTATGATAAAAGGGCAAAGTTTTGTATTTAGTGGGCGTAAAGTTTCATGTGGCCCGGCGGTATATAGAAAACAGGAAATTCTAAGTTTTCAGAAGAAATTTTTGAATATTTTAAATTAAAAATAGATGTTATCACATTTTTTCCTGTGAAATACACTTTAATTAAATGTACACATGTTAAAGATAACAGACTTGACTCTTACACTCTCTGAGATAACGAATATAAGACAAGCTGTCAAATATGATAACGAAATAGAATACGCAGTAAGTAAATTGTTAATCTAATTGTTCATTGCTAAATTAATTGGCTGGTCCTCTCGTTAGAAAAAATGGGACTTGTCTCTGCTTTCATCTTGACTTTGGCGGTTATCTTCAATTATATTGGTGAATAAAATAATATAATATGTCTATAATTTTAGTTACATATTTTTAGTTATACGTGAATAAAAATTGATACGAGTCAGTCTTCATTCCATCGGTATAAGTGTGTTAAAGAAAATTCCATTTTAAACATTGTTTTTAATTCTTCTGAAACATTTTTATGTATCCATCCAAAATAGAATTAGTAAATTTTCAGTTAAAACAATTAATGTTAACCGAAAAGTGAAAAATTTCTACTAAAATTATAAATCTTTAAGATAAAACAGTAGTTTCCGACAACGAAGTTCAACTTTTGACCAATTACTGGAATTTTCTAGAAAACCAAAATAAATTCTTACCAAGCAGATGAACTTTGCATCCCAAGAGAACTAGTAAAAATTTAATATGAAAAAAGCAATTTTAAACTGAAAACAATAAGATTATATAAATAAATAAATTTCTTTTAAAGGACAACGAAATAGAGTCGTGACCAAAAAATTTAATTCCTAAATAACACAGAGGAATTTTTAACCAAAAAATATTACTTTCTAACTATAAAGATTTATTTTTGACAAAAAATATCAGATTTCTACTAAACAAACAATCAGATTTTCAACAAAATATTTCAATTTTGTACCAAAGGGATAAAAATTTAACTAAAATGCTGAATCTTGAATGAAATTTTTGTTTTTGTTAAAGTATTTTAATTTTGAAACGACTGATTCTATTTTGGAAAAAAAAGCAATCTGCAACCAAAAGAAAGAAAGAACAAAATAATAAATATTTACATTTTTCAACGAAAATATAGAAGTTTTAGATTAAAAATATTAATTCTTAAGCTAAAAGATAAGAGTAGAATTTTCAACTAAAAAATTGTGGTTTAATTAAAATAGTTGGAGCTTTCTATTGGGTTCTATAGATTTAGCTCGAATTCAGACGAAAAGCGCGGAAAAGGATAAAAACAGGAAAATAGGGGGGGTAGTAAGATATCCTTCGTAGAGAAGACACAATGAAAAATTGTTCCCACTTTTGCATCCTTTATTTTCAAACTGTTTTAAAAGAGCCAATGAAACAAAATTTTCCGAAAATTATTTACCTTTTTTAAGTCTCTCCGTACGATTCTCGCAACAAAGCTAACTTTCCTTGAATCTAGGTTTTTGAAACATTTTTTTAAATTGAAACCTCTGTTTTCGCTTACAGAGTTAATTTCACAGTTCGACTTTCCACCTGATAGTGATCCGATTTTTGAAGTTCCTTATGGCGAACTTTTAAATTTTCATGAAAGTTCTTCTCCTCTCAGACCTCCTACTGCTGCCGAGCCATCTCTTCGTGCCAGGTCCAGGTCCCCTTTTCATTTAGAATCTTCTCTTCGTGCCAGGTCCAGGTCTCCTCCTGCCTTTCCTATTTCACAAGGCCCACGTGCATTAAGAATTGAACAACTGAGATCTGTTCGGCTTATCCCGCACACGAATCCGAGCCGGACATTCAAAATTCAGAGATACATTTTTCCTCGCGATGCACCAGTTGGAGTAAAAGGAAGGAAAAATGTCCTATTGCCCATGGCAACTGGAGAGCACACCGTACTATCAACGTCTAATGGTGACATCTTTGCAGTACTGGAAGGAAATAATTCATTTCTTCGTGGAATATATACAAAGATAAATAACATTCAGAAACGGGTGAAAATAAACTTTTACACCGGCGAGGTTAAAATAATGACACCTGAAGAAATCCAAGAATCTCCTACAACGAAGAGTAATCCAATCTCAAGGAATTTTCAAACATTTTTACTGGGCGACTGATGATTTTATATTTGAAATTTATTTTTAAAAAATATCAAGCAAAGAGATTCGTTCAATTTTTTGTTGAACGACGGTTTTTTATCTAGTCATCTGAAACCAAACTGTTTATTTTTATTTAAAAAAAAATGTTTCTCTAGATTAAAAATTGAGCTATTAATTGCTAGATTTATACAATTTGTAACGAATTATCAATAACTGCCCACAATTTTACAATGTATTTAATTGTTGATAATAAATTTATCAAACAATGTTCCAAGCTAGACAGTTTTTAAAATAAGAAAAGTTATTTTTTTAGTTATTATGCTTCTAAGTAAGCTGATATTGATATTCTATCAAAACATTTTGCTGGTGATTTAATTGACAATCGTTATAAACTTTTTAATTAAAAAGTGCTTTAATTAAGGGGCTTCTCGATTAAATATTTGCTTTTTCATGATAACCTCATTAAAGTAAGCTAATATACATCTAAAATCAAAATGCTTCGCTGGTAATAGAATTGACGATATTATCAGTAAATTTGTAAAGCCCCTTAGAAGATTAGGAATAATTATTTAAAAGATGGAATTTCCTAAAAAAAATTGCTGATAATAATTTTTCATTATAGACAGAAGAATTTTCAAATAAAGGCATAATGTTTTAATCATATAATCAGCTATAACATTTAATTAAAAGAAGTTTAATGTTTAACTAAAGAGATTAGTTTTTTACTAATATAATAGATCTTTTACAAAAATTTGCCTTCATCACAGCTTTATTGTAAAGGTACGCAAATTTTTAGTCAGTTTTATCTATAGTTTCGGAACATTTCATATCAACAGAAACACGTTTATCGTTATATTAACCCATATTTAGAGCTTAAAACAAATATTTTCTATCAGATATCAAATTCAATATTAAAAATATTCGATCGTTATTACATTTAAATTTCACAAAATTCCTTGTAATCAAATGAGATTATTATAAAATAAAATTCTCCGAATAATCATTAATTGTAGTATTCCGCTTCAGTGCTGCACCATCAATTTTGCCCTTAACGTCAATTTTCAAAGTCATATGAAGGTAAGAGCCTTTGTTTAAATAAAAACCCCTATTTTCAACTGAGGACTTCAAAAGAGCGGGAAATTTTATTTAAAAAATAGCCTGTGGAAAAATGGTTTTTGTGACCTTGGAAAGGTGAGCAATTAAGGTAAAATGTCTTGGAAACGACCAGATGCTCTTTTTCCGAATTGTCTTGGTTTTTCAGGGCATAGGAACGTTCAAGATGCTTTACAAAATTGGATAAAATGTTAAAGTGTACATCACCTTAACCATCATGACCTTCAGGTCATTTTCCAAGGTCACTTAAAGATCAAGATGATTTTCCATAGATTGCACTCTGTGCCCAGTTGAACTTTTTTTGTTCATTTCTGGCTGTATATTGTTATAACAACCCCCCCCCCCCCCCCTCCAATACATCCTGATAGTAACAATCATTTCGGATGAGATGTGAAGAATGTTACTATCTAGTTACAAAAGTGGCAATCTTCATTATGTTACTTCTCTGTGACTAGTTACAAAAAAGACACTTTTTGTCCTTTTTTTAGCGTTAACCAGAAACAACGGCCTAATTATAGTAAGTTATCTTTCCTTAAGGCTGTTTTATTGTCGTGAGTTCCCCTGCCTCTCACGTTTCGGGTGTTTGATTAATGTGAGTCTTCTTGCCTCTCACAATTTTTACCAGTGTTACATTCAGCCACGGAGTGACTGTTCGAAGTGTTCATCATTGGCTTGAAGATACAGACGTAGACGTCTTTCAAAATTATCCACAGTTTTCAGCAGAGTTTTTCAAGTAATAGCCGCGCAATATCTAATTTTTTTCCAATTTTTTATTATTCAAATTACGAATATAAAAGCAGCAGCATTCAGAATTCTGAAATAATAAATTTTTCCTGCACGAAGCTCCGAACAAGATTATTATTTCAATAAACAAAAAAGCTAAACAACAAATGTTCATGATGTGTATGATCTTGACGTAGGAGGTGTCTATCTAAGTAATTGTGAGGCAAATGAAGCGCTCTCACCAAGTCTTGACGCTTTTCAGTATTGCTAGATTGGAAAGTTGGACAGAAGAAGATAAAATAATTATTTGCTCAAATAAAACAATTTACCTCTTTGATGGAAGCACTGTGAGCATGCGTGCCTCTCTTATGGCTTTTACATCCAGATGACTTTTCTTTGAAGACAATAAATGATTTTCTAGCTGTTGCTACTTGGGTAGCATGAATCGATTCAAAAGCACACTCCTCACTTTTGAAGAAAGTTTTGGGGCTCACAAACGTCGGATAGCTAGTCACACTGCCCAACTCGTCTTCTTGAGCCCATTTTTTTAGGTTGGAAACTGCATTAAAGATGTTAAAAAACTGCTCAAACTGCACTGTAGCGTATTCAAAAAAGCTCGGAATTTTGAAATCGTAATGAAACCAAAGGAAAAAACCCACATGGAATGTGATTATCAAAAAATGAAATAACAAATCAGAATTAAAATTACAAATACATAAATGTAATGAAACATGACGAAAGGCATTGATCACCATGCTTGAATCATTAAAGATTCTGAATATTCAACGAAAGACCGAATCTGATTCCAACAAACAAAAACAGATGGATCAAATATTGTTGCTTACGTACAGCCATGTGAATAGATTTGACAGATCGTAACAGAACATTTCTGATTTCTCCGTGCAGTCAAATCTGGAAATGTTTGGAAATCTTTAAAATAAAGTTAGGTGGATATTTTAATATTCATTTTCACATTAAGAAAAAAATCACATGAAAGTTGTGGACAAAAGTTCTGTAGTGTTATTGCTTTAAATTCCCTAAGATTACGTGATTCTGGGTTATGGGAGATTCCTCAATTTCTTCTGTGGTTATTATTTCAACCTCACCGCTATTCATGTTTTTTTACTCGCTTTTAAAGATTATTTATCACTTTAAACATTCCACAAAGAAATGTATTATTTCTTGCCAGTATTGCAGATATACGTCACAAGAAAGTTTTTATAATACAGCTTGTTTTTCAATTCGCACAGGGCAAAAAACATTACAGCCATGCAGCAAAGGAAAAAGTGAAGTGAACATTGATCTTCGGTATTCTCTATTACAGATACCAAACTCTTTTCCCCATTTCGATCTTTTGCCATTTTGAAACAATTTCTCTCCTTTATCTTTTTTGATTTTTCACTTTAACGCTTTTAAAACTTAATAAACTTTTTTTTTAAGTCGTTATTGGTTGACAGTTTAAATCTTTTCTTAAAAAGTCATCTCTTGACGAAAAAAATTTCTTTTTTCTTAGTTCAACAAGCAACTGCAAAATTATTGATTCATATAATTCATTATGATGCTTTCTTCAAGAGGAATTTTACTTTTTATCTAGCCAATCGAATTTCTACAGACCCTTTCTCTACTTTGTAATAGCTTTCAATCTTGTTAATTTTTTTGTGAAACTTTTTCCTGAGTGAGATTTTGAATTCTCTTCTTCATCAAAACAGTTAGATTTTATGAAACAGCTCATCCCCAAATCGACTTACTAAATTTTTGAATGACCCAGTAGAAGTATACCAGAGCAGCACGCGCACATATTGTACGATTTTTTTACCACTAGGGACACTTTTCAAACTCAATTTTTCTTTTACAAATAAATTATTATTTAATTCCCCAGAATGAATTTAAAATTGTTACGGAAACTTAATTAAAGCTTGAAGGAAAATAGAAATCAGATTAAGAGAAAAGAAACAACCTTTATATTTTCAAGTTAGAGGAACGGAGAATAATCAGTGTATTAATAAGGATCTGGATATAAAATTTAACAAATTAATATTCCAGTTCTTCATTAGATTATATAATCCTGCTTGTATTCGTTACCACAGAAATTATTGGCGACAAGCTTGTACTGCTCAGATGTTTACATTTTATTAGAGTGCTTCAATTAAATAATGTGATAAACTAAATTTATTCAAAAATTCAAGACTTTCCAGCGAACATAATTTCCAGAAAAACAGTTTTTTGAAATTAGAAGTTAAGAGTATATCATAGTATTTCAGTGGATTTAGAAAGATTTTATAGATCTAAAAAATTTGCATGTGATATAAAGGAATATAATGGGATTTCCAAAATCAGAAAATGTATTTCAGATTTAGTCGAAATTCCGAATTTACTCCTCGTAATGCTCTGCAGACTCAATTTATTGATAGATTGAAATGTGTTTTTTAAAAACTCTTGGTTTCCTTTAATTTTTTATTTTGTCTCAAATAATGTAATAACTAACGGTTTATTTTAAAAAATTGTGTACTCACTGGTTCGTAGAAGTAATTATATATTGGAGAGCATTCATTTCATATGAATAATATTTGAATAAGTGCACTTATATTATTAAAACATTTCTAAGATACATCAATAAATAAACGGAAACCTACTTTTATTCACATTTCCATAGAAAGTTTTTAATTTTTTTATTTGTTCAACTTTAAATTAAATTTTTGCATAATTTCTCGTATTCCTAAGTCTCGAGAGCGAAACGTAATCTGGAGCATTATTATTTTATACTTAAAATATTCAGCAAAAACTGGAGTCTCATGTGATTTTGCGAGTTGCAGCCTGACCACTGCACATTGTGGAAGATCGTGATGGCTTTGGTCAGACAGCCTAGACAGCGTAAACCAAAAAGGAGCTTCTGAGCTTCTGAGCTTCCTTTTAGGAACGAATCCTTTTAAGAAAAAATGGAAGTCGATCTATACCTGTGGATCTAACTTGATCTTAGCTGAAGGAATCCACCAGTTTGGAGACTAACTAGCGTTCCCAGATTTTTTTAAACATAACAATTTGTAATTAAATGGCTGGAGCTTGAGCAGGGTTCCCAGATGAAAAATTGAGTGATTTTCCAGAACTAGCTGCAGTGTATCCGGATGTCAGCGTACCCAGCCAAAAATAAGAAAAAAGCAATTATTTAATAATTAAAAGGGAGTATCGAAATGCAAATTTCTTGTTTTTACGTCAGCAGCTAAATTTTCCAGTTCCTTGACTTCTCTTCTTGATAGGCGTATGATAATAGTTTTAGAACTGCCTTCTTGATTTTCCAAGTCAGCCTCCTTCTCAGGTAAAAAAACTCCTCGATTTCTTCTTCAGTTTCGTCTTTCTTTTTTTTAAAGTTCTGCTTGGTGTCCTTTGATTATCTTGTTTTCTTACCTTACGAACCGGGAAATCGGAGTCAGTTCTTTGTAGCTATTGATCTCCACCGTTCTCCATCAGGCAACATGCTTTACATGAGATCTTTAGAAATGATATTTCATTTATAGGATCACATCCTTCACTCCTGGTAGTAGCTTCATCATTGTGGCTCTAAATTAGCTTCCGCAGGCAGAACAATTTGGTTCTTTTTTTCTATTTGTGAGTTATCGGGGAGTACCAGTCATTGTTCTTGGCACCATAATATTTTTTCTTCGAATTGTTGACGAACTCTGTGGACTGAATTGTCATTTAAACTCTACTCTCCCCAATTGGTAGACAGCGAGCAGTTTCGTGTAGGCGTCAATTTTCTGAAGAAAACAATCTGACCTGCTTGTTGAGGATGATATGATTTCGTTTCCATAGCTGATGCTTTGTTAATCATATTTTAGTTTAACTTTCTTCTTATTGATCAATTTCTAGATCCACATCAGTTTTTTCTTAAAGGTTGGCTCCTTGGGTTCAGCTTATTGCTAATCTATTTTTTCCAAAAGCCGGTTGGTTTTTTCTTTGTCATAATATCAATGTGTGAATGCAGGGTTCAATGATGAATGCTTGGATTTTTTTTCTGACGATGATTGGATTTGATGAGTCGTTGCTTTTCTGATCCAGGATCTTGCTCTTTTGACAAGTATTGTAGCCTGCGGTCGCTTTTGTGACCAGCTTAAAATTATTGGGACAGTAAAAATCCTCATTTAAAATAAGTTGGCACTTTCCTATGTGTTCATACAATGTATTGATTGATTGACAGCCTGATATATTGAATAATAGTTGTTTACGAATAAGATTTTATGGAAATAAACCATTTTTTCCCCTTAATCCGTTCAATTTCAGCATAAGAAAGTCGCGAGAAATGAGAGACGAGCAAGGCAAGTGAAACTACCCATAAAAGCGGTAAATTAATAAAATTTCTATCCGAAACACAATTGAAGATTCATTAGTATATCTGATCATTCATCCTTTGGGTTGAAAGTTTAACTTATTGGTCACACATTAATTTTTTTGGTTAAAGGTTCGTATTTTTCCATAGAAACAAAATGTTCTAGACTGGACATTTTGTTGGTACTTGTTAAAAATATCGCTGTTTCAAAAGTTTCTGAATTGGGATGAAATTAATTTTCTCTCCTAACATAGAAAGCGTTATTTGTTTAAAATTTATATTTTTAATGGAAACTTTATCTCTTTTATTGAAAATTTTAATTCTTTTGTGTTGAGGATTCAACAATTTTGTTGTGAATTCCTCGTTTTTGATTGAAATAAACAAAGAAATTTTAAACTATAACAGTTTTATTCATACTGTGAAAAATCCGATGTTAAAAATGCCACAGGATTAAAATGCTAGCTTTTAATCATTAATCGTTAGGTAATAGGAAAATTGGGGATGGCAAAATAAAGAAAAAATCTAGAAATTAAAAAAAAATCTGCGGCCACCCTAATATTTAAGTTACACTTTAGGAAAAAATCGTATTAATGTTGTTGACGAATGTCCTCTAGACTTATTACTTGGAAGTTCTTCGAGATTATTTTATTTGTCGTTATGGGAGATTCCTGGATTTCTTCGTTGGTCATCATTTTAACCTCGCCGCTAATCATGTTTATTTTTGCCCTTTCTTCACGGCTCTTCATCATCAGAAATATTCCGCGAAGATAAGTATAATTTTTATCTATTATTGCAAAGACTTCACCAGAAGATGTTGACAACACAGTTTGTTCTTCAGTTGGAATAGGACCGACCACATTATATTTTTGTCTGACATGAATTGGTGCATCACGAGGAAAAGTGTATCTTCTAATTTCAAATCGCCGGGTCGGATTCGTATGCGGGATAAGCCGGACATATCTAAGTTCTTTAATTGCAAGTCGACTTAGGCGTAAAAGAGAATGGTTGGCAGGAGGTGACCTGGACCGAATGCGAAGAGAAGATTTAGTAGGAGAAAACCTGCTAACCGGAGAACCTGGCGGATGACGTCTGACAGGAGGAAACCTCGACCGAACCCGAAGAGAAGACTCGGTTGCAGAAGAAGATTTAGCCGAAGTACTTGGAGCATAAGGTCTAGCAGGAGAAGACCTGTCAGGAGAATCAGAGCGTTTGCCACAAGAGACACCAGGAATGGGGTTGCCATCAGGTAAACAGTCGAATGTTGAAATTGACTCTATAGCAAGAAGAAATAAAACATTCAATTTAGAAAAACGCCTAAAAATATGGGTTCATTAGAGACAGTACAACAAATGAAAAAAAAGAAGATAAAGTTTTCCTTTGTTAATCACTTTTATAGGAATCACAATCTTTCCCTTACTTATCTGCTTTCCCCTTAATAAAACGATTCTACTTTTTTCCCTTTTATTATTGTTTGAAATTTTCAACCTTTTCTAAAATCTCATGTATTGGCAAAAATTTCATCTTTCTTAGGTCAACATGCAACTGCAAAATAATTCAATAATCAAGTAGTACAATTTAGTTTAGATTGTTCTGGCGAAACATACGATGAAATAGATTAGATAAAATGTTCTAATCTCTTATATAGTAATAACCTTATTTTTATTTTATTTTTTAAAATTATAATAGAACTTAGATCCCAATGAATGACGGGTATTCCTAAAGGTGAAATTCACTTTCGATCTAACCAAATTTGTACAGATCTTTCCTATAGTATATTATAAATTTAGATCTATTTGCCTCTTTTTTGATAAAATTTGCTCTTATGTGAGATTTTGGATTCTCTTTATTTTTTTCAAGTACATACAACTATATATATTGTTATTGTATATATAATATTATTATACTTACCAATAGAATTTAAGATAATCGTCAAGAGTAGGACGAGAGAAGAAGCAATCTTCATATTCTCTATTTAGAGGAACAGTTAATAATTAAAGTCTTACAAGAGAGGTGGATTGAAAATTTCAGAAATTAATATTGCAGCTCTTTATCAGATTATATAATACTCCTTATATTCGTTATCTCGGAGATATTTTGCGCTTAACTTATGCTGCTCAGATATTTACATTGTAATATAATGTCCTTAAAAAAAAATTTCTTTAAAAATTTCAGAATTCAGTATAATCACTTGTACAGCATTTTTATTACAACTTACTTAAGATATTATTTTTTCCCGAAAAATGTTTCCCTTTCAAAATTTCGAAAAATTGAGCCAGAATTTGTAGTTTGTGTAGTTTCCGATATAGTTTCCTTTGTAGTTTTATAGTCAAAGTATCTTGAGAAAATAAAAATAATTCGAACAGAGGGAAGTTTGTAAAAAATTAAAAAAAATTTAACGGGATCAAACAACAGCATCAAGGGATCGCACGACACATGCATTTCGCACAAAAGAAATTAATTTTCCACCAAGACTAATTTTCTATACAATAATAATCGATGTTTAATCATAATTAAATTTTGGACCAAAAATGAACTTTCTACCAAGGAAGACGACTATTCAATAAAATACCAAAAATTTTAATTTAAAAAGATCACTTTTCAATAAAACATAGAATAGTTAAATTTGTAGTTAAAAAATTAATTTTCAACCGAAAACAAAAAGAATTTTCTACAAAACAGATTAATTTTCACAAAACAAATTTTTCCAACTAAATTGATGAATCAGCAACAAAAAAAAAAATTTTTTAACAAAGTATTATAGTTCCACCTTCAACCAGGAAACATGAAAAAATCGTTAAAATTCTTTGAAATCGCTTGAAATTATTGAAATGAATTGAAAATCCCTTGGAACATTTTAAAATGTCATAAAATATTTAAAATCCTTCAAAATCTCTTGAAATTTTTCAAAGCTCGTGAAAATTTCTTGCAATTTAAAAAATACCCTAAAACATTTCAAATCCTTTAAAATCTGATATTAAATTACTGTAATAAATTTAAAATCACTTGGAGTCTTTAAAAATGCTCTCAAATATATCAAAACCTTCAAAATATTTTGAAACACCTTGACACCTTTTAAAGATTTCTAAAGTACTTTGCAATTTTTTTAAATAAACCTGCTGAAGGTAAATATTTAAAATCCAAATATATAAAATCCTTTAAAATCTTTTCAAATGCTCTCAAATTTTTCAAATCCTTTGAAATCTTTTGAAATCTACTGAAAATATCTTCTAATTTCGAAAATACCCTGAAATATTCCAAACCCTTCAAAATCTGATATTAAATTACCGTCAATTGAAAATTCCTTGGACCTTTGAAAATTCTCTCAAATTTTTCATATCCTTCGAAATATTTTCAAATACGTAGAATTTGTTTTTAAGATTTCTAAAGTATTTTGAAATTTTTAATAATAATACTTCAAAATTTTTTTTTATATCTTGAAATTCTTTTAAATTTTAATAATAAGTTAAAAATTCCTTGACATCTTTTAATACATACTCAAAGATATAAAGTCCTTAAAAACCTTTTCAAATCTCTTGAAATTTTGGAAGCTCTTGAAAATATCTTGAAATTAGCGCAAATCGATAAGTTAAGTATTAGAGCGGGAAAGAGGGCATGGAAATTTGAGATGGAGCTGTGGGAGGGAAAGGGGGGGGGGAGTTGGCGAGAAAGTGTTTGATGGAGGTAGAAGAGAGGAGAGGGAGGACAATCAAATTAGCGAGATGAGAAGAAGAAAGGAGGGAGTTCTTTAATGATAGAGAAATAGAAGACGGGACTGGAGTAAACTATGAAGAATTGGAAAAGAGCGAGAGGGAAAGACAATTAATAGAAAGATGGGGTATATTTGAGGAATCAAAATACAATAAATGGTATAAGATGATAAAAAAGGAAGGGGTGCCAAAGTAATTAGAAAAGAGATGGGGAGAGAGAAGGTGGACCAGAATAGCAAGATTTAGCTTGGGAAAAGAAGTAAGGGAAGGAATGTTTTGGAAAGAAGAAGAGAACAGAAAGTGTAGAATATGTTAATGGGAGGAGAAAACATGGGAGCATGTATGGGAAGGATGTAGGAGAGGAATGGAAGATGAAGGAAGCTGGCAAGAGAATGTGGTTAAGATTCTAGAGCTGGATGGCTTAGGAGAAGAATGGATGAAGGAGTTGGTGGTGCTTTCGTCCGCTCGCTCGTTTTTTTAGTATACAGTTCAGCTGTTTGGATAAAAATGTAAATTTTCAACAAAAAGTTAAATTTTTATCTAAACGGCTGAACTTATAGTTTCACCTTCATTCAGGAAATATGAAAAAAATCGTGAAAATTCTTTGAAACCGCTTGAAATTATCACAATGAATTGAAAATTCCTTGGAATGTTTTAAAATATCTTAAAATATTTAAAATCCTTTAAAATCCCTTGAAATCGCTTAAAAGGCTTCATCCATTCTTCTCCTAAACCATCCTCCCCTAGAATCTTAACCACATTCTCTTGCCAGCTTCCTTTATCTTCCAATACATTTATCTTCCCAATACATTCCTTCCCTTACTTCGTTTCCCAATCTAAATCTTGCTATTTTGGTCCACCTTCTTTCTTCCCATTCCCTTTCTAAATACTTTGGCACTCCTTCCTTTTTTATCATCTTATACCATTCATTGTATTTTGATTCCTCAATCATAACTTATCTTTTTATTAACTGTCTTTCCCTCTCCCTTTTTTCCAATTCTTCATAGTTTACTCCAGTCCCGTCTTCTGTTTCTCTATCATTAAAGAATCCCCTCCTTTCTTCTTCTCATCTCGTTAACTCTATCGCCCTCCCTCTCCTCTCTTCTACCTACATCGAACGCTTTCTCGCCAACTCCCCTCCCTTTCCCTCCCTCAGCTTTGTCTCAAATTTCCATGTCCTCTTTCTCACTCTAATACTTAAGTTTTCCCTTCGCGCTAATTTCAAGATATTTTCAAGAGCTTCCAAAATTTCAAGAGATTTAATAAGGTTTTTAAGGATTTTAAATCTTTGAGTATGTATTAAAAGATGACAAGGAATTTTCAATTTATTATTATAATTCAAAAGAATTTCAAATAATTAAAAAAATGTAGGAGAATTATTTCAAAAAATTTCAAAATACTTTAGAAGTCTTAAAAACAAATTCTAGGTATTTGAAAATATTTCGAAGGATTTGAAAAATTTGAGAGAATTTTAAAATTTTCCAAGGAATTTTCAATTGATTACAATAATTTAATATTAGATTTTGAAGGGTTTGAAATATTTCAGGGTATTTTTGAAATTTGAAGATATTTTTAAGAGCTTTGAAAAATTTCAAACGATTTCAAAAGATTTTAAAAGATTTGAAAAATTTGAGAGCATTTAAAAAGATTTTAAATATTTGAGAATGTTATGAAAGATTTCAAGGAATTTTTAACTTATTTTTATAATTAAAAGGAATTGTAAAGAATTTAAATAACTTTAACAGGTTTATTTAAAAAAAATTCAAAAGTGCTTCAGAAATCTTTAAAAGGTGTCAAGGTGTTACAAAAAATTTTGAAGGTTTCGATATATTTGAGAGCATTTAAAAAGATTCCAAGGAATTTTAAATTTATTACAGTAATTTAATATCAGATTTTCAAGGATTTGAAATATTTTAGGGTATTTTTAAAATTGCAAGGCATTTTCAATAGATTTGAAAAGTTTCAAGAAATTTTAAAGGGTTTTAAACATTTTAAGATATTTTAAAACATTCCAAGGAATTTTCAATTCATTTTAATAATTGCAAGCGATTTCAAAGAATCTTCACGATTTTTTCATATTTCCTGGTTGAAGGTGGAACTATAATATTTTGTCGAAAATTTTGTCTTTTTGTTGATGATTCCTCAATTTAGATGAAAAAATTTGTTTTCTGAAAATTAAACTATTTTGTAGAAAATTCTTTTTGTTTTGTTTAAAAATTAATTTTTTAACTACAAATTTAACTATTGTAAGTTTCATTGAAAATTGCTCTTCTTTAGTTGAAATTTTTTGTATTTCATTGAATACTCGTCTTCCTTGGTACAAAATTCATCTTTTTGTCGAAAATTTAATTATGATCAAACATCGATTATTGTATAGAAAATTAGTCTTGGTGGAAAAAAAATTTCTTTTGTGCAAAATTCATGTATTTTATTGACCATTCAAATTTATAGTATACTGTTTAGCCTTTTGTATAAAAATGTAACTTTTTGTTCAAAAATTTGAATATTTTGTTGAAAACAATTTTAACCATTTTTTTAATTTATGTATTTTCTTCAAAATTTATTTTTTTGGCATAAGACTAATTGTTTTAGTTAAAAGTTGAAATATTTATATTAATAAATAGCCAACTAGTCATTAATATTGATATATTTTATAATTATAATATTAACATGAATAATATTTATTATAGTAATAATATACATTCAGCATATTATATACGCCTGAAAAACATAACCTCAAAATCGACACATGCATGAAATTAAGAATCACGCGAAACATTAAATATCGCCAATTTCTTCCATTTCTTTCAAATGAGGATTGAGATATAAATAGAAGACCACCGAAGTCTTATAAAGCTGTGAACTTTAAAAAAAAAAAGCCTTGAGCATTTTCATCTCTGGTGCGTTGATAACACATTTGAACTCAATACAGCGAAATGTAAAATCAGAACGTGCACAAGAAAGACAGATTTTATAGGATTTGATTATGAGATTAGTGGCGAAATACTAGAAAGGGTATCTATAATACCAGATCTGGGTAAAAAAATTTACACAATCCTTATTTTTAGGCCCCAATTGAATATCTTGATCTCTAGTGCTAATAAACTCCTTGGTTTTATCCAACCTACATGCACCAACTAAAAGTATACTAAGCCGCTTTAAGTTTTATTCAATGCTTTTTCAGATCGAAGCTTGAATATACTTTCATTGTCTCGTCTCCACAATATGAAAAATATTTGACTGTGATTGAAAAATGTAAAAAGAGATTTCTTAAATTCATAGAATACAAGCGGAGCGGTAACAATCCGCCACCGGGTGCAGACTATGAGCAACTGGTAGGGAGATTGGATGTATGGAAACTAAAGAAAAGAAGTAATTTCGCGTCTATATTTTTTTTATTTAAGGTAGTGCATAATCTAATTAAATTTCCATACAAACTTTCGCTGCTCCCACTGAATAGACCTGGTCGCGAAACTTGATCTACTATACAAGGAGGGCAACTATTATTTTATTTTCCGATGCCAAACTCTAACTGGGAAAGAAATTCCCTTGTCTTCTCAATACCTACAACATTTAATCTCCTACTGAAGAAATATAAGCTTATCTTCATTGTAGCAACGGACTGTTGGTCTTCGCGTAAAAGAAAATACAACACATGTTTTTTCAATGATTAAAACTGCATCCAAAAATTGGACTAGTATATGTTTCAATAATTTGAAATCTGATACATTGCTAAAATCTGATATAAAATTATTATTTCGCAATTGTATACGGAAACGACGAGACAAGTTCTTAATTTAACTTTCGGGCGATTACTAAAATTTTCTCGAAGAATAAATGGTTAGGTGATAGCAAAAATTGGCGACGGGAGAAGGAAAAGTCTGAAAAATTTGGAACATAAACTTCAGCGACCACCCTAAGATTTTAGTTTTACATCAGGATGAAAATCGCAATTATCTTGTGGACGGAAGTTTTAATAATTTAAAATTGTCAGAGATTGGTTTATACTGCGTTATCGGAGATTCCTGTTCTTCTTCTATGGTCATTACTTTAACCTCGCCGCTATTAATATTTATTTTAGCCCTTTTTCGACGGTTATTAATCATCATAAATAATCCGCGAAGATAAGTGTAATTTCTCTCTAGTATTGCAAAGACTTCACCAGAAGATGTTGATAATACAGGTTGTTCTTCGGTTGGCAGAGGTCCAGCAACATTATATTTTGCTCTTATATGAATTGGTGCATCACGAGGAAAAGTGTATCTTTGAATTTCGAATCGCCGGTTCGGATTCGTGTGCGGGATAAGCCGAATAGATCTAAGTTGTTCGAATGTAAGTCGACCTAGGCGGTAAAAAGAACGAGTGGCAGGAGGAGTCTTAGATCCGACACGCAGAGAAGACTCGCCTAGAGAAGAGGAACTAACCGGAGAACCTGGAGGATGAGATATGGCAGGAGGAGACCTGGATCGGGTGCGAAGAGAAGATTCGGCAGTAAAAAAAGATTTATCTGGAGAACTTTGAGGATGATGTCTAGTAGTAGAAGACCTTTCAGGATGTTCAGGATTCTCGCCTTGAGAGACACCAGAAATGGGTTTTCCATCAGGTAAACAGTCGAACGTTGAAATGAACTCTACAACAGGAAACAGAGTGTCAATTTAGAAAAATGCTTTAAAAATATAAACTGAGGAAGAGTCCACTGGGGCAAAAGAATATCATGAAAGCCTTGAAAGCATATTAAAAAATTAGTCTAATCGGCCCATTGAAAACAGTTTTGCGACAAAGGAAATAGGGGTAGATAAAGTTTTGCTTCTGTATCTTTTTACTTTCTCTTTAGTTCTTAGGTCCACATGCAGTTGTAAAATAATTTATAATTAAGTAATTCATTAGATTTGATCTATTCTGGTAAAAAATTTAACTATTTTCTTGATAATACCTTTTTTTCTATTGGTATGAAAGTGTATAACGCCGGGGCAGCCAATAAACGTCGCTTGACAAAAATAGCATAAGGGTCCTGGCCCAGCCCTCAAATTATGGAATCTTTATATTTCGCACGGCTTGAAAAATCGAGTCTGCTGTATTTTGTGGAAAATTTGATTACTTACTTGTGGAAAACTAATCTTTTGTTTGCAAATGTCTTTTCATGGTTGAAAGGTAATTTTTTTTGGTAGTAAATTTGTATTTATCGTTTGGAACCGCGACTATTCAATTAAAAAGTTATCTCTTTTTGACGAAAATTAATTTGTTTCTTAAAATTCATCATGTTGGTTAAACATTCAACTATGGTGTTGAAAAATATTTTCTTCGGGTTAAGAATTTACCTATTTTTTATATTAGTTAAAAATTTATTCATTTATCTAAAATTTTAACTATTTCTTTTTGTGTGGAGAATCAGTCTGAGTGTCTCAAAAATCATATTGTTTTGTTATGAATTTAAATAATCGATTAAGCACTGTACGACTTTGTTAAAAATTGATTCATCTTTTTGTTTTATTAAAACTAATTTTGTTTACTAGAAATTTACTATTTTCGTTTTGGTTGGACACATATAACTGTTTTTAAATAAGTATCCTTTATATAGTTTGGTATAAATTTGGATCTTGTTAACTTTCATTAATAAAACATTTTCTTATACGAGATTTTGAATTTTCTTCTTCATAAAAACAGTTAAATTTCACGAAACCACTCATAGTCAAATTGTCTTACGTAATTTGTAAATTACCTCGTAGAAGTGTACCATATAAACACGCACACATATGATACGAATTCTTTATCAACAAGAACACTTTATCTATTCCATTTTTATTTTAAAAGGAAATTATAGATTCCACCAGAATGAATTAAAATATTTCACAGCAAATAAATTTAATTTTGTATCTGAATAGCCATTAAAATAGTATGTGGATTAAACCCAACAAAAATTAATTTGTGTTTAGCTTTCAAAACGTACTCGTACATAATATTATATAAGTATTATATTATTATATTCACCAATAGAATTGAATATAATCGCCAAGGGTAGGATGCGACAAGAATCAATCTTCATATTTTTTAAATAGTGGAACAGATAATTAAAGTATTATTTAAGAGGTGAATTGAAAATTGAACATAATTATTATTTCTGTTCTTTATCAAAGCATATAATACTCCAGGCTTCGTTATCTCAGAGATTATTTGCGTCAATCTTGTGCCGCTCCGATATTTACATTTTATTATAGTGTGATATAGTGACATGTACAAATTTATACCCACATAGAGAAATACATAGATTTTCGAAGACCAACAATGTTTATTAAATGAAAATATCCCTGAATATTGCTTTGGAATGTAGAAATGATTGTATAGCAGAGAGCATTTATGTCATATACCTAGTATTTGAATAAGTGTACTAATTTTGTCAAAACATTTCTAAAATCCTCGAGAAACAAGCAGAAACGTAATTTTTTTAACGTTGACGTACAACGTTGTCACTACTTATTTTTTGAAATTTTAAATTGGATTTTTCATAATTATTCGTGCTCCAAATAATCGAGAATGAAGCGTGATCTGGCACGTTATTATTTTACCCTAAAATTACTCAGTCAAAAATTCAGTCTCATGGGATTTTGTGAGCGACAAACTGGCCAGTTTACATCGCGAAGATTGGCTTTGGTTAGTCAGCCAATACAGCGCACACCACCAAGATGAAAAATTAGAAATTTGTAATAAAATGGCTGAAGCTTAATCAGCGTTCCCAGGGAGAAAATTGAATAATCTTCTAGAACCAGTTACAGCATATCCGAATAAAGAATTAAATCAAACATAATTCCAGAATCTGCGCAGTGTACGCGGGTGCAATTGGATTGAATCCTGTTATAGTTTAACCAGTTTTTTAAAAAAAATACAATAACGAATTTTTCAGAGTCTAGTTAGCGTTCTCAAAACTGACTTCATGGTTCATGCCACATCATGCCTATGATTTCACATTAAATGTCCGTTACAAATGCCCCACTTTCCAAAGATGATCGAAAAAGGGACTGTTTCGAAATGCTAATTCGTTGTTGATCACATCAGCGGCCAAATTGTCCAATTTCTTCTTTTCGCTTCTTTTTAGCCGTATGACAATTGTCTCACAATTGCCTTCTTAAGCTTTCCAGTAAGAGTTCTGCTCAGGTAAAAAAAATTCTTGAGTCTTCTTCATGAGTTTTATCTCTCTTCTTTAAAAAGTTCTGCTGAATGTTCTTCAAATGTTTTGTTTTCCCATCTTCGGAACCCACCATAAGTTGTAGGTCCCCCCATCGTGTACTTGACTGCAACCCAGTCCGTCAATGATGGGGTCAAACCAGGCTTTGTCCAATATGTCTGGACAGACTGCTCTCATCAGATCACTTGATTGCATTATAAAAATGCGTCCGTGACTGATGATATATACCGGGACAGCCCCGTGCAAAAATGACCAAATAAAAATCCATCTCTAACCAAAAATGCCTTCGACATGTTGGGCAGTATAAGCCTGTGACAACATTTCAACACTGAAATGTTTTTTATTTGTATGATATTTATATGATTCGCCTGCAGCCATTTCCTCGATGTCATTTTCGAACTCGTTCTCTAACTCTGCGGTCCCTAATTTCCCTCTGATTAAATGCACTGTTCTCAATTTATCTAGTCCGAACTCCATGTGGATATCATTGGAAAACTGCTTTGTGACATCGATCACTTGCTGCAGTTTCTGGCCTGAACTAGTGTACAGCTTTAGGTCATCCATGTAAAGAAGATGGGTCACTTGATGACCATCCTCGTTATCATGAATTCTGAACCCATGAGTCTTTCTGTTTAGTGTTTTGCTCAATAGATTCAATGCTAAACAGAACCATAGTGCGCTGAAGGAGTCTCTTTGAAATATACCCGTCGTAAATCGTATTGGTCTAGTTATCCTTGGTTGCCCATGATCAAAATACTTGACTCTTGTACCCCAGAGCCTCATCGAATGGCTTAGAAAGTCAATAATGCGTGGACAGATTTTGTGAAGTTTTAAGACTTCAAGCAAATAGTCATGCGGAACGGAAGGAAACGCTTGCTTGTAGTAACAGTATGTCATGTGTAAGTTTCTTTGATGCTTACGAGCTTGAGTCATTGCAACAGCGTCTATAGTGACTAGATCTTTACAGCCTGGTGAGTTTTTACAACATCCTTTTTGTTCTTCTGTAAGAATGTCATTCTCGTCGCAATTAGAATATACCTTATCTGCAATGATAGCTGTAAGACATTTATAAATTGTTGGAAGACAGGCTATCGTACGAAAGTAAGATGGATTTTGAGCGTCTGGTTTTTTTGCTATCATATACGTAGTACCTTGGAGCATAAAACATGGCATCAAATCTGGGTGTTCAATGATCTTCTTAAAACACCTTGCCAACGCAAGATGCACACTCTTCAGGTACTTGTACCAGAAGTTGTGCACCATGTCCGGACCTGGAGCTTTCCAATTACTTGCCTTCTTCAAGACAACTGAAACATCCAAAGCTGTAATGTTTGTCAGATGCATATCTGGGCTATTGCTTGCCTTTGCTTCCTCCAGTTTGAACCACGCAGTGGCCAAATTGCATCTGTTCATTTTTCCCCAAACACCCGACCAGTAGTTAGTCATATCTTCCAATTAAGGGACTTCGGTGCCTTGGTGGTTACTTGGCTTTACTCTCAGTTCACGATAGAACCTTCTTTCACCTGTCTGAAAGTTTTGGTTTTGTTGCCTTCGTGCATTACTTTTCTTGTACCGACGCAGTCTGGCATTAAGAACATCAAGAGAGAGTCTAAAATTTATTCCAATATTGCTGGTGTTATTGTCTCGATGTGCCGAGGGTGAATAATTTTAGTTACATGGTTCATCAGCTTTCTGGTTCTGTTTCCTTTTTCATATTGAGTTGATCGACCCAATTTGCACCTTACGTTTCTGACATCCATATCCAACCTGATCTTCCATGTTGGATCTCGATCCCTTGCTACGACAAAAACTGCATTTGCAGGCCTAGTTTTTCGGCCGAACGTTCTAACGGTTGCCACAGCTGCACAGTATACAAGAGTTTGCACTTCTAACGCATTTTGTTATACGTTCAAACGCGTAGGTAAACCTTACTGTCGAGATGTGCAATTAGTGCACGCAGATGATTTGTAATGTTCATTTTGGGCAAAGAATGCCTCAATGTTGGTTCTACATATCTGAACTCTAGTAAATCATGACCAAAATTCCTTTCCAGGTACTGTAGTTCTTCTGAGATTTCCCTATCTACATCATCGTTAGTAATATCCGGATGTGGTTTTAATGGATACGGTGCATGATGTTCATTATCCTTAGCACTTATGCCTTCAGCATCAACCAAGTCTTTGTCATCCTCATCTTCCAAGGCGAGCTCATCAATAGGAAGCTGCCGTTCCACTTCCATTTTCATAGCAGCTATTTCAACAGCCAAAAGCAGTATGTTTACAGATATTAAGCGTTTTTGATCATAACATCTCAGCATAACATCTCTGTTCATATGGTATGTCCATTTTCGTCGCTTTTTTTGTTGCTGAACCTCTGCTTCTGCCTCTGGTTGTATAAGGTCATCCACCTCTGGAGGATGTGGTGGCGTTGTATCATCAATAGGTTAAGGAAGAACATCAATTGCTCCTGCTTGACCGATTATCGCGGTTTTCTCTAACTAATGTTCATTGCCGTCGTTTTTCCACGTCAAATCAACCCGTTGTTTAATCTCCATTGCTCGGTGTTCTGTAACATGTAGATTAGACTTAATGTCTTTCACCTTAGCGATAAGATCTCTTAGTGCGACCTTTTGTATATTAGGATACTTTGCAGCAAATTTTGTTCTTAAATTGTATTCTTTTTCCTAGTTTGTTTTAAACTTCGCACTTTCATAATAGTGCACAATAGTGCACTTTCATTGTGGTATCCCAATTGATGCTCTCTTACGGTATTTCTGTCAAGGTGGTTGGATGCAAATAACTAGTGCTAGCCAAAGCATCCTCAGCAGGCACATTTGATGTTCCACTGCTTACCGTTTGCCGCAGATGTTCTTGCTGGCCAGCTGTTTGATTAGTGAGATGTGCCTGACCATCTCGCAGATCACCATCGCCCCCGTCCCGCACGCTGTGGCCCCCAGCGGTGGTACCAGGGGCGCCCCGACGATCCTCGGGAAGCGACAAGCGTTTAAAAATCTTTAATATATCCTCTATTTTTCATTGATGGGTTTTGGTGGTCTACTTAGTCCATCTCTTCTTCGTTATCAGCCTATTTGGCATGGGAAACTTTGTCAGTAGCAATGCTACCTCCTATATTGCCGTCAAACTCATGAGAGCTGAGTTCAAGCCCTACCGCGACATCAACGCGGAACACCTTCGGTAGTATACGATAGTTAAGACAAGCCTAATGACTGCCTTTACTACGAGACTCAGATTGATTATGAAGAGTTTTCTCAACTCGGCAAACAAAATCAGGGCGATCAACACATATGCCATCCCTGTCCTCACGTACTCCTTCGGGCTCATAAAATGGTCTAACACCGACCTTGAAAAGTTAAACAGAATTGTTTGCGTAGAAATGTTGCGCTTTACAGAACCGTCTGTCAAGCGGATCTTGAATACACGCCCTTAAATTTGTCCTCAGATGGGGCCTTGAATATCAGGGCAGAAATCATAGAGGAATTAGAAATACAATGGAGGCAGAAAGCCATCCATGGCGAGCACCCCAACACGTTAGATCAAAGTGAAGTGGATAGTTAGGCATCTAATATTTGGCTAAGAAAGGGTGTTCTGTATCCAGAGACGAAAGGATTCATCATTGCAATACCAGACAAGGTTGTCAACACCAGGAATTATCGCCGTCGATGTGATCCGTCGATCACATTATTGATGGCTGTCGCGTAATAGCTCAGAGAGAATATACGCACAGGCATAATGATGTAACAGGCATTATACATCAACAACTTGCCCTCGACCTAGGACTCTTAAAAGAATGGGTGCCCTTCTATGGATACATTCCAATGCCCGTTTTAGAAAGCGAAGATTACATCTTACATTGGGATGCTACTATCCAAACGGATCATTACATCCGGGCCAATCGATCTGACATCGTGATGCGAGAAAAAAAGGGTGGAAGAGTCTACATCATCGACATTAATTGAACACTTAACCGAAATTTGCAGTCAACCTATACAACCAAGATTCAGAATTATTACGAGCTAAGGAATGAAGTAAAGACCATATGGAGGAATGTGAATCATGCATCCATTCATCCCATTGTGATTTCGGCTACAGGCAATGTGCACGCAAGATGCACTGAACATCTTGAACATTTAGGAGTCAGTAGGGTATTAGCAGCAGCTCAGAAAGCGGTTTTATTGGACACCTTTCGCATTGTAAGAAACTTTCTTGATCATCAGGAAGCGAGCGACTAAAAACCCGTGGAGTAGCAGATGGTAGCTCTAAGAAGGCATCCAGAGGACTGTTTTTACCTCCAACGCTCGTGGCCGCTCGGAATTGTATATCTACAACATCATCGCAGAAGGTTTCAACCATCGTAATAAATTATTCAAATTAAGTTATAACATTCTAATCTCATCAGTCACTTGACTTAGCCCGTGGCTATGATGTATTACCGGGTTTACCTAAGTAAAAGTTTAATAACAACACACAAATAATAATAATTATAAATTAATCTTAAATAATTAAATCTTAAATAATTAGTTATAATTAATAAAAAATAATCTGCCCTCGGTGTGCAGAAGAGTCTCGGTGGCTCAGTTGGTTTGACACTCGGACTTCACCTCAGAGGTCCGGGGTTCGAACCCTGAGCCGGTACCTCTAGAAATTTTTCAATGTACCTTTACTGAGGTTCTGGTCGTTCGGAACCCACCTTAAGCTGCAGGTCCCCCCATCGTGTACTTGACTGCAACCCAGTCTGTCAATGATGGGGTAAAAATCAGGCTTTGTCCAATATGTCTGGGCAGACTGCTCTCATCAGATCACTTGATTGCATTATAAAAATGCGTCCGTGACTGATGATATATACCGGGACAGCCCCGTGCAAAAATGATCAAATAAAAATCCAACTCTAACTAAAAATGCCTTTGACATGTTGGGCAGTATAAGCCTGTGACAACATTTTAACACAGAAATGTTTTTATAATAATAATAAGAAGAATAAATCCTATTATTGGAAACGCTAGCTTTGTCTCTTTATTTTTTTGAGTAGGATTGCACACATAAATACATATAAAGAATAGATCATTTCTTTTGAATTATGTTTTCCGGGGAGAACTCATTTCTGCCATTTCGAGAAAACTTTCGACCCGAAGTTGTTTCTTGCTTAAAATCTGTTCCACTCATTATGAACTTAATGATATAAATCCATGACTTATGCAATATTTTAGATAAAAAATTATACCTTCTGTTTCAATTAAAATTATCATCTGCTTTTTTGCTTGAATGACATAGAATATCAGGAAGAAGATTCTTTGCAAATTTGTAATTTTTTATTTCTATTTTTTCTTTCTCAGTTCAACTTCCAGCTACAAAATATTTAACTAATTAAGTAATGCATGTTTTTGAAGTTCATTTTATTGAATGAAAGTTGGGCTACTTTGAAAATAAATCAATTTTATTATTTAATGATGATTCATCATTTTAGTTGAATATTCATCTCTTTACTTGTAAATTGATACATTGTGAAATGCAATGAGCCGAAGGAACGCGACATTTGGTACTGAGAAAATTCGGGACGCTTGAATCGTTTCAAATTGCAATGCATAATATTACGCAATATACTCAAGTGGGTACGCGCGTATTGCGCGTTTCCGGCCATTTAAAATTTATCATTCATAATCCTCCACAGGCTCAATTTATTGATTAACCACTTGGACTAGTAGATGTAATCCTTTAAAACTTTCAAACCAAGTTTTTTTTATAAAATTTATGATTTCCTAAATTTAGTTAACTTTTTACATTCTCATCAAAGAAGGTATTAGATTTATGTAAAATTTCACCCCCCCCCCCCGCCCCAGTTTTTGTCAAATTTCCACATTCTGAGACCCCCTGAATCCGAAAAACAGGTTTTTACAAATGTGTCTGTCTTTTTTCTGTATGTGTGTATGTATGTATGTCTGCATGTGTGCATGTTTGTATGGCTGTATGCCTGTATGTCTGTATGTGTGCATGTCTGTAAGTCTGTATGTATGCCTGTCTGTGAACACGATAAATTGAAAAAGTGGGCACATTTTGAATAATACGAAGAAAGTCTGAAAAACAAAAACATTGCTTTTTGAAAGCCCTATAAGATTATGATTAAAACTTTTTCAATTTGGTCAAAAAGTTGAAAATTCCAAATTCGATCGTACCAAAAATGTTTGAAACCACATTTTTTCAAGATTTAATAATTCTATCTAAGGTTTTTTATAGTACTCAGAAACTCAAACAATTTATCTTTATGATTTTTTCCTATGAAAAGAAAATCATCAGGGTTAGAGCATTTTCAAAATCCAAAAAAACAAACTAAAATGAACATTTTAAGCTAAAAAACGCATGATATGAAAAAAAAATTCAAAAGAAGAAAAACTTTTCTTTTCGAAAGCCCTACAGGACTATTATAACAACTTTTGTAATTTGATCGAGAAGTTGAACACTTCAAATTTGATCGTACGAAAAATAATGAAAAATCAAAAAATTCCATTTTTTGTTCAAACTATGCAATATACGAAAAAATGAAAAAGCTGGAATTACGCGCCCTCCAAAGAACTACAAATTGAGAATGTATCACTTTTCGATATAAGCTACGAGAAAAAATGAGACCAGACAAAAGTTTTTCGCCTAAAAAGATCTATAAATTTATTATTAATTATTTTTCGATAGGACGAGTAGATTTTCTTTTAATCGTAAAACATAAGATTAAAAATTTGAAAATTAACTTTTTGGGAAAAGCACAGAAAAGACGAAAGAGGACATAGGCTCCTATATAGGACCCTATATAGTTTTCTGTATTAGACCCTATGCAGATGCGCAGTAGTTTTTATTCAATTGTAAAAAACAACATTAACAATAAAAAAATTATAAAAAGAAGGAAATAAAAATTAGTATAATTCAATTTGTATGCATATTATGAATTGCAATGATATACATTTATTGAAATGATACATGTTTTAGAACAGCTTACAATACAATTTATAGCAAAATAAGAAACAAATACGAAACTAATCATGATAAATACGATTTTCTTTTTTTTGTTTCATTTTTTTAATAAGTAATCCCTGGCAGAGTTACATAAAAAATGTATTATAATTGATATAAAAGTCTTGTGTATAATGTAGAAAAGTTGACAGGTTGGACAAATTCTAGTGCGAAGCACGAGATACGTGATAAGAATGTGTTCGTTAAAGCTAAGAGAGCTTTAACAAAAGACAGTTAAAAATCACAAAAATACAGTTGTCGGTCTGTTCACCTTTAATTTTAAAAGGTCTGTGTCCGAATGTGGAAGAAATGCAAAGACTAAGCACGGAGTGCGATTACCCTCAGTCGCGTGCCGCAGGTGCGCTCAAACTTTCGAGTTAAGCTTATTTAACGAAAGAGAATTCACAATCACAAAATTACAGTGGTGGATGTTTTGACTCTTAATTTTAAAATGTTTGCGCAAGAATGTGCGAAAATTTAAAGATCAAACGCGTAGCTCAAGATAAATAGAACATCGAGCGCGAAGCGCGAGAACCAACAGTCGCGCGCAAAGCGCGCGACGAGAATGCTCTCGCGTGTCAGGAAGATTTTTAATATTGTATTTACAAGTTATTCTCAACCCTGTTTAATAGGAACTGAAGATGGAACTCAACGGAATGCAAAAAATTGTGAATTTTAGGAACAGTACTCATGCCACTTATATCTAAATTTATGATATTAGTACTTATACCCTATACCATTATATTTATGCCTTGTACCGCTTATATTTGTACTCTGTACTGCGAACTTATATTCTGAAAAATTGTGTATAATGTGTAATTTTTAAAGAATTTAATTTCAACTTATTATCGTAATGAGAAACATAAAGGTAGGACAGAATTGAAGAACAGTTTAATAATTAGCACATCTGGTACTAGCAACACGTCATATATCACTTTTGAAGTACAAATTTTAAATAAAGATTTTCTAAGTAACTCAATTTTTGAAGATAAAACCTCAATTTTTTCTTCGAAAAACAAAAATTTTCAAAAAGAAAATTTATAAAACAATTATTGAATTACATGACTATCAAAAATTTCAACATAAATATCTAGAATCAAAATAGAGCGAATTAAAAAATAATTTAAAATACACAGAAAGAACCTTAAATAAAGTAAGTTATTATTCCAACGACACAAATCAATTTCGAGAGCAAAAATTTTAAAGAAATGTAACCAAAACAAAAACTATTAGCCAACAGGTCTCACTCAGACATGGGCTACAGGTCATTCCATTATTCGACGAAACAAATAACGTACCTTTTTTCATTGTATGGAGGCATGCAAAGAAGCAAGGTCAATGCTACCAGCACTGGAGCACATCAAATTTAGAATCCAATCCAGCAAATTAGAAATAAAATAAAATAATAACATAATCCTTTTGATCACACACCGTGCAAATTCTTTTATGTCAGGTATTCGTTGCAACTGCTCCCTTACGGCATTAGAGTTGCCAGCTTGATCTTACTATTCAGATTAATCCTCAGATAAATAGAAAACTTTTTAAGTTACGTCTTTCTGTTTTCGTAAGTTTTTCTGGATGTCCTTCGAATGTATTGTTTTCTTGCCTGATGAACCAGGGAATTTTAGGAAGTTATCTATAGCTGTTGATCTCTTCATTCTTCCATGAGAAGAAATTCTTCCCTTAGGATTCTTGGCAACGATACACTATGCATAGGGTCACATACTTCATTCTTGATTGTAGCTTCATCATTTTTGGTCTCTGGATTGACTTCTGCAGGAAAAAGATGTTGGTTTTTCTTTTGGGGGTGCTTTATTTTACTTGTGAATTGACGGAGCCTAACAATCAGCATTTTTCGTTTCTTTATCTTTCTTAGAATAATTGAAGAATTCTGTAGACAGGCTTGTAAGCTTGCGACTTCCCCTAATTTGTAAAAAAAAGTGAAATTTGGTGGAGGTTTACGTTTTCCAAAGGAAACAAACAAAAATAAAAATAATTTTTCAAATAAGTTATTTGTAATTACTTTTGTGAGTATGTCATTGCGGTGTTTTGTGGATGAGCTAGGGATAGAGATTGTCCGTTATCTTGTTTTTTTGTTTAGCTTCTTATAAAACTGTTCATAAAGTAGTAGTTTGATTTCTATATTGTTTTCTAAAATCGTTTGTCTGGACCATGCCTCGATTATCCCAGCTTATTGATACCAGTTATCCCAGCTTATTTTATTCTCTGACCAGTATATCTATTAATTTCTTTTATTCAGCAATCTAACGATAGTTTAATAGAGAATTTATCAGTTTATTTGACAATTTCTGTCTTAGATTTAAATTTTAATTTATTTGTTAGAAATTTCTTTCTTTGGTTACAGGTTCGTCTTTTTCCATAGATAAAAAATTTCAAAGGTGCAAATTTAGTCGGTTTTGGTTAAAAATAGAACAAAAATCAAAAGTAAAAAAATCAATGTTAAAAACGTTACAAGAACAAAACGCTGATCTTTGATTATTATTAATTATGCAATAGGAAAAATTGAGAATGGCCGAATTAAGAAAAAGTCTGGAAATTTAAATAAATTAGTTCTACGGTCACACTACTATTTTAGTTTTACAATAGGAAAGAAATAGCATTAATGTTGTGGACAAGAGTCATGCAGTCTCAATACTCGGAAATTTTTAGAGATTACGTGATTCTGGGTTACGGGAGATTCTTGGATTTCTTTTGTGGTCATCATTTCAACCTCGCCGCTATTCATGTTTATTTTGGCTCGTTTTTGACGTTTATTCACCACTGTAAACATTCCGCGAAGAAATGTGTTATTTCTTTTCAGTATTGCAAATACGTCACCAGAAGATGTTGATAATACAGGTTGTTCTTCAGTTGGCACAGGTCTAAAAACATTACATTTTCCTCGAACCTGAATTGGTGCACTACGAGGAAAAATGTATTTTCGAATTTCGAATCGCCGGTTCGGATTCGTGTGCGGGATAAGCCGAATAGATCTAAGTTGTTCAAATGTAAGTCCACCTAGGCGAAAATAAGAATGAATGGCAGGAGGAGACCGGGTTCTGGCACGAAGAGAAGATTCCGCAGGAGAAGAATACGTATTCGGAGAACGTCGAGGATAAGCTCTGGCGAAGATAGACCTTCTAGAAGAATCAAAAGGTTCGCCACGAGGGACACCAGGAATAGGGGCGCCATTAGGTAAACAGTCAAACTGTAAAATTATCTCTACAACAATAAACAGAGCATTCAGTTTAGAAAAAATCTTAAATAACGTAAGCTTTAGAAGAGCCGACTTGAGTGAGATAGTAGCACAAAAAACTTTGAGGGATTTTCGAAAATCCAATTCATGGGGATAGAAAATAGAATAAATTTAAAAAAAATGGCTTTGTCAATTCTTAGGGTTCAAAGTGATTTTGAAATTTGTGCCTCCGTAATTATGTGTAATTTCGATTTCCTGGAACAGTTGTCACTTTTCAAGATTTTTGCCTGAAGAAGAGATTGAAATGATAAGTAAATCTAAACATTTAAAAAATTCGTAATCCGAATTCTGTCAATTCAGGCTAATGTTTCTCCGGTAAGAAACAAATCAACTCTTCTACTTTCAATTTCCTAGGTACGTTCTGCTAGCACCTCCAAAACGGAATTTGAATATTTTCCTTATGCCATAATTTTAGGTTTTTTTTTGGGCACCGATGCCGACTTTTGGGCTCTTTAATTTTTCTCAAAAACCTGACTTTTGGTTGGAGGTGCTGGTGCCCAGCACCTATATATACGCTAGCAACTCCAATACAGAAAATAAAAACAATTGCAAAAATTAACCACACAAGAATTTTGCGCTTCTTTTAGGCTCTCAAAAAGTGCACAAAAATTATTTTGAAAAACAATTATCTCTTAAAAACTATCCTTAAAACAAAATGTGAACTCAAACTGAATGTAAGCACAAACATACTAATCAATAAATCTATCTTAACAGCAATATTTCACAAATCCTAGGAACTACCCCTATTACATTCAGCGAATCCCGTCTTAGCCGTCTTAAACCAAAAACGCAAAAAAAAATTCACAATGATAACTCCATACCCTCACAGTAATGCTCTACAACCGCTTGGTGCTGCGGAATATTACTGTGACAGTAGATATATCAAACAGAGACTTAGAGATTTGTACTTTGTAAATATTTTGAATACAAAATTATTTTGGTGATTTTAGTTAAAGGCAACGGAGACTTGATTCTTAAAATTTAATAGAAGTAATCCCTAGGGATTGTGGAACATTAGTGTGTCATTAAAAATTTCCTTGGGTGATTTCTTTTAACGAAATTTTGTTGTGGTTTCATTTAAAGGTAGCGGAGACTGGATTCTTTAAATTTAATAGCTGTAGTTCATAGTGGTTGTGAAATATTGTAATGAGGCTGGATAAATTTACTAGAGACTTGAAAAGATGTGTGTGTAAATTATTTTTAATTTGTAATATTTTTTACCGGTTTGATTGGTGGAAGGTAAGATTTGGTTTGTTCAATTCGATAGGGGTAGTTCCTAGGGGTCGTGGTATATTAACTTGAAGGTAAGTATATCAAATAGAAACTCGGAAAGTTGCGTTTGGTACTTATTTTTATTTAATTTTTTTTGCGATTTTAGTTGAAGGCAACTGAGACTTGATTTGTGAAATGTGATAAGTGTATTTTCTAGGGCTTGTGTAATATTACTGTCGGTTCTTAAAGTATGATAAGGGTAGTTCTCAAGTATTGTTTAATTTTACAGTCGAAATGAGGATATGAAAAATATTTTCGAAAAAGTCTTTGAGGTAATTATTTTTTATTCAAATCTTTATAGACTTTTCAGATGAAAGCAGCTGAGCAGGGTTTGCCTCAATGCGTCAAGAGTGATTTTGTATTTGATTTTTTGATTATTACTGTAGGAAAGTGGGTATGGTTTAAAGTTTTGAGAGCGTGAATAATACGATTCTTTAAAAACAGGTTTTGATCAAGAGTTGAAATTTTATGTAGTGTTGGTTAATGTTGGCAGTTTCTTGAGAAAAATAAGAGAGCCCGAAAATCGGCATTGGTGCCAAAAAAGAGCCTAAAAAAATCGTACTCTCTTTTTCTTCTCCTACTTTTCCGCACTACTCGCCCCTTCAGCTGCGTGGAGCTAGCCTCTGATGATTGCGGAAACCAAAAGAAAAGATTCACTTTCAAAATATGATACTAATAGAAATTGTATTTATATTAGTTTAATGTGAAAGATTTAATTTTTTAATTCGGGTTGCAGTATCACGGTATTCATTTTTTAAATTCCATAAGTGTAGGTAAATGATTTTTGTTTAAAATGATTCAAATGAAGTGAGACGATTTAAAAAATGAATACTGCGAGGATTATAAAATTTATGGATGAAATTTTTCTCGTTGAACTTAGGCGCAATCGTTTGACATATCAAACATGTCAAATAAATATTTTTGTCATATAAATTTTATCTTTTGTCAAATACACGTGATGCAGCGTTTTAATTAAATTCAAAGGTAAAATTTATTTCTGGGGCTTAGTCTGCACCATGTACTTAATTTGCTTCAGAAAACTCCAGAATCTTTGTTCGAACTTTCATTTTCATATTGCAATGTTCTTCAAGCTTTTTTACATTCTCATGATTTATGATCGAGAAAGTATTAGAATTGTTCGAAATTTGACACCACAGTTTTTGAACGGATCTCCACGTTTTGAGACCCTCTCAAGCTAAAAAATCAAGTTTTGGCGATAGCCTTTTTTTAAAGAAAAAATTTATTTATCAGCTATTTTGGATATAAATTCTAAAAGTATACCAAAATTTAGGTACGAAAATGAAATCGAAAATGAAAATAAACATTTTAAGCCAAACAACGCCCGATATGAAAAACGTCAAGAAAAGAAAAACGTTGCTTTTTGAAAGCCCTACAAGATTATCGTTACCATTTTTTTATTTTCTTAAAAGATCGAAAGTTCTAACTTTCATCGCACAAAAAATAAGAAAAAATTATATTTTATACCCAACTATGAAAGATACGATGAAAGATGAAAACATAAAAATTGTGCTACTAAAAATTACATGAAATTTCTTTATTACTCCATTTTTGATAGAATGCATGGTTTTTGATTTATACGTGATGGAGCATTGTTTTGGATTCAATCAAGGAAACTAACATTCAAATTTAAAAAGATTAAGTTTTTGAATAAACGGCATAAGCTAAGGATACGCTCGTCCATAAAATGGTTTTAAAATTGAATTGAATTTTAAAATTCAAATTTTGTGCCAAACGACACGTGATGCGGAAAAAAATTCGAAAAGGAGTTGTATCTTTAAAAAATTCCTACATAATTTATTTGAAACATTTTTTGATAGGACTTGTGACTTCTGTTTTATTTACCGATAATATAATGAAAAAATCGAAAATTCAAATTTTGAGAAAAACGTCGCGAAATATGAGAAAAATTGTTTAGAAGAATTTAAGCGTTCAAAATTTCTACATCATGTCTCTAAACCACTTTTTGGAAAAATTCATCGTCTTTAATTTATTTTTTAAAATTGACACACAAAAATAAAAAATTCCATAGTACGGCAAAAGACGTGAGACATGGAAAATTTGCAGAATAGCAACGCGAGATGAAGAAGATCGCGTCACATATGCACCTGACTGCAGTTGACAACAAAAGTATCCTGCCTTAAATAATATTAAATTGAGCATTTAACGTATCCGAATGTATTGATACTAAATACGATTGTAATTTTATAACGACACTTGAACTCCAAAGAACAGAGAACTTTGGGATCGAAAACTCTAAAAATACGAACGTGAAAAGGTCTCCCTCCCACTTCTGCGACGCTTAGACTGCAGGGGCCATGCGTGAGAACGTATATAGGCCTACTACGCGCATGCGCGCGTGGCGTTGCACGTGGCGCAAACTCGTGCGTGCCTGACTCAAATAAGGCAGGAGTAGAGTGGAAAAAATTCCTCTCGCTTTTTTGATTCGAGACGCTCGTATCCTTAGAGCATGCATGTTTATGGAGCTCGTATATTTGGAGTTAATGTTTACATTTCGATTTTATAAGTTCCTGATCTACCTTGTAAATCATGTTAAAAGATTTTCATGCTGAAAAAAGTATCAGCCAACATTTTTGAACATTACGTACAAAATGCAAAAAAAAAGGGGCTATTAAATAATTTTAATATTCAATATTGTGCAACAACCAAGAAACACTCTGTAAACTTCCCTTCTCAATTAAATTCCTGAAAAAATGCGAATATACTAAAAGGAAATAATTGAAACCCTAGTTACTATTACAATTTTGTTTTGAAAAGTTAGTCTCCCACGAGCAGCCTAACAGATATTTCGTATCTACTGTGAAACCTGAATTGGAGTGCAGTCACAAAATGACGCATCTACCACAAACACCGTTTTCCAAGAGAAATGGTGGGGGACGCGTTTCCTTCCGAAATGTGTGTTCTCGCAGGAAATTTCACTGAGTCAGGTATGTCTGATTCTAGCTACAAACTAACTTATTACTTGTTACTTTTCTTTGGTAAAACATATTTTTAAGTAAAATTTTATATTCACTTCCTTATTACAACAATTAAATTTTATGAAAACCCTCTTTTGAAATCATCTTCCGAAATTTGTGATATAGCAATTAGAATAGAATGTGGATTAAATCAGACAAAATTTAATTTGCGCATAGCGCATATATTATATTATTATATTTACCAAAATAATTGAAAATAACGGCCAAGGATAGTACGAGCGAAGCAGCAATCTTCATCTTTTTAATGAAAAAAACACCTAATTAATGTAATAATTAAGATTTGGATTAAGAATTTAGCAAATTATTATTCCAGTTCCTCATCATATTATATAGTACTTGATGTGATCGTTATCTCAGAGATTAGTGGCGTCAAGTTGGTCCTGCTTAGTTATTTACTTATTATTCAAGTGTTTCAAGAAAAAATGTAATTAAACAAAATTTTTTTGTAAAAAATTTAAAAATTCAGCAAACTCCATGTTAAAACCTAGAACAAAATTTCTGGTTCAAACATTTTTTTTAAATTGGAAACTCAAAATATATTATAGCATATTTCTTCTCTCAGATTTAAGATAATTTCAGCTAATATGTTAAAGGCATTTAAAAGCGTTTCATAGAAATTATTATCATTTGAAAGAATATATTAACTTCACTAAAACGCAATCAATTTCAGTGTATTCAAACAGATTTTATTTTTTTATATATATTTTATCAAGTGACATAAAGGAATTTAATGGGATTTCCAAAATCGAAATATGTATTTCAGATTTTGAGCGATAATTCCCTTATCTATATCTAATAAAGATTAAGTATTATCATTATTTTATTTTTTCAATAACGGTGAGCGAATTCCTTTGCTAGGGCAGATTAAATAATAGAAATGAAAAATTATAAAACATTTGCTTACATACAAAATAATACTTTGCCTCATTACTCCTGTACTGCCTCAATTTAATTCTGGATTGTAAAGTTTCTTTAGAAACTCCTAGCTCATAATTTTTAAGAACGTGGCTTATTTGAACTTTTTTTTTTTAATAATATCAAAACAAAAGTTAAGTGCAGCATTTCAAACAATATGATTAATATATTTTTCAATTGTAAAATGATTTGATGAAACAAATAAATCCTTTCTTCGACCGTTCGTCCGTCCTAACCTACGCCAATTTTGTTTTCTCGTACAATTTTAAAAATTGTAGTTGTAATCGATTGAAGTCTCGAAAAAATTTTTTGAGATTTAAAAAAAAATGACTAAATTTTAATTAATTTTCTTAAAACAATTGACTGAAATGTTACTTTTTTTGACTGAAAATTGATCTGTTTGACTATTTTAAACTATCATCAACTCAGGTTTAAGAACCTTTGAAAAAGGTACGCATGTGTACCGAAACGTCGGGAAGTTTCGAAAGGAGTTTTTTCTATTAAATAAATATCTGAGTTTCGAAGAACATGTTTTTTTGACTCATATTTATTTTTTCGATTTACGATTGGACCGTAAGACATAAATAATTTTAAATCTACGAATTGAAATCAATATATTTTTTAAGTGCCCAAATAAAGTCACTATAGTTTAATATAATTGTATCTAAACTCGTTGAACAAATACAATATTATATAAATATTCTTGTACATAGTCTTGTCTGTTTAGAAAGAGATCTTGTTTTGTCTCTAGTTTTACTTTGATTTAATCGCAATATATTTAGACTTGTATGAAAAGAAATATTCAAAAACACATACATTTGAGAAAACAATTTTTTATTCAAATATAATATCTTTAATGCAATTTCGGTTTTTGAAAGCTTTAAAAAAATTCATCAACTAGCGGTTTATTCCAACAATAAATTAAATTGGTAAAGAAGAAGGATGAGGATTTGGTGGAGGTTTATCTAGGAATTTTATTTGGTGGGACTGGTAGAGACGTGATTAGAGAAAAAGGCACGGGATAGAATAGAGCCAAAGTAGACAAGGGGGGTAAAGGTAGAGGCTCGAGTTAAAATGTAGAAGAAAGCAAGGGCTGGTAGAGGAATTATAACGGAATTATAACAGTAAAGACAGGAGGTGCAACCTGTCAGTTTGTGACTGTGTACAATAAGGGTGAGATGAAACGGATTAAGGAAAGGATGGATCAGTTACTAGGAGATAGAGAAGAGGGTATGGTGGTACTGTGGAGCAACTTTAATGCGAGTATTGGGACGTAAGGGGTACTTCACAAGAAAGGGAAGAGCTTTAAAAGGGAATCGAAAAATTAGATGTCCTTGGGGAAGAGGGTGAGCTCGATGAGAGAGGTGATAGAGAAGTATCAAGAGCAGATAGGGAAGTTACACTTTGAAGGGGAGTCAGTAAAAGATACATGAGATTATTTGGAAGAGAACGTTGAAGCGCGTGTGCAAAAGACCATATTCAGGAATAAGAAGAAGGGAAGAAAGGAAGGCCGTGGTTGTATAGGGAATGGAATAATTAGAATAAGGAACAGAAGAAGGAGAAGATCTGAACAGGAATTGAGGAGTGATCAAACAGAGGAAATAAGCAAGAAGATAAGGAGGTAGAAGTGTAGGTAATTTCTTAAAGAATCGTTTCACGGTTCAAATTCACGAAAGAGAGATTATGGGATTAAAGAAAATGGGATGCAATTTTACAGGGGCTGCATGATTAGGAGATATAGACAGAAATAGAGAAGTTAAAAAGGTCGGAGGCAGCAAAGCTAAACGAGATAGAGAATAAGGCGTGGCTGTTTAGTACAGAAGAAGTTAGAGAGTGGCTGTAGGAGGTAGTAAAAAAGTTTGGAGACGTAAGAGAATACCAGGAAGAACGGTTTTTTCGATTTTAATAGCGAATGTGAAATGTAAGCTAGCGGCCGGATTGCTAGCATGTGTTAGGATAACAATGTGATTCAAAGACAATTGGGAGTGCATTTGACAATGCATTTATTTGTAAAAATTATGAAAAGAATTGGCTCTCATGAAGGTCCTTGGTGACACATAGATCAAGGGCAATTAAAAGTGGATCATTTGGCAAAATAGGGCGCGGCAAGAGAGTACATAGGACCGGCAAAAAATTACTAGAACTAGCTTCTATCTGCATGACTCTTAGCACTGAAATCCAGGGTTTGCTAAATAAGGAAGTAAGGACAGTGATTCAGATGCTCCCCGTGCACAACCATTTGAACTGCATTATTGTACAAAATGGAGTATAACCCCACGACAGAGTGCAAGAAATGCGGCAAGAATAATAAAACATCGCTGCATGTACAATGTCAGTGCCCGGAATTAGCTAAGCTTAGATAGGAAACACATGGGACATATTTTAAGAACCTTGAAGTAATTACAACGTGATCGGTGTTTGATATACTAGGCTTCTTTAAGAGATATGGGGTCAAATACGTAAAGATGAAACTAAACTTATAATATCCTAAAATTACACAACCAAAAATGTAGTATTATTTGATTTTGTGTACGGTAGCCTGGCCAGCGTATATAGCAGAAGATTAGTTTTGGCTTGACTACCTAGATAGTTGGATCTAAGTCTGTGCAGCGAACTACATCTCAGCTGGAGAAATCAACAAGTGTATGTAATAATTTTCCAGTCATTTGCAGCCTGCCCGCAAACAAAACTATATAATAGAAAATTCCAGAGCCTTAGCAACATACCTGGATGCGATCGGCTTAACCTTTTTACAACGTACCCATTCTTTTGCAAATAAAAACAACAAATTTTTGAGAGTCTGAGTAACGTCTGTGGAAACAATTTACTGCAACCGGTAACAAAGCGTGATCTAGCACATGATTGTAATTATGCTAAAATTACACAGCGTTCGCCTCTTTTTAATAACAAGCGAGACTGGATCTATTCTTATGTAGTGAACTAGATCTTAGACTAGAGTAAAAAAAATACAAATTGGAAATATAACGGTTGGTTTTTAAAGCGAGTTCTCAGAAAAAATTCCAGAAATATTCCAGAGCATGTTGCTTCGTACCCTGATACAGAAATAAATTAAGCAAGATTTCAGATTATGAGCGGCGTAAACCTTTGACTTTGATATTTTTTCAATAATTTATTTTCAAATATTTCAAAGCTTCGACGAAAAAGCTTGCTTCGCATGGAGTGAGCCGCGAGGCTATGCAAAGTACGTGTCGTCTTTCGACAAAGTACGTCTGTGACCAACGACCTTGAAGTAATGCGGAAGCGGTTTCCAGGGTCGCTGGTAGTCCTGGGAGGAGGGGTTTTGGTCAGTAAAAATCCGACACTGCCCAGACAATAGCTGGGTGTCTTTTGAAGATTTCCCGTCCTCATACAAAAAAATTCTTTCCCAGTTCTTAAGACCTACTTCCGATATCCTCGTATTGTTCTTTTGCAGGTTCTGCCGTAACCTTATCTAATACTTCTAATCTCTTTTTTTGTTCGCTAAACTCGTTATCCCACCTTGCTTCCATTATACCAAGGTCATTTTTAATGCTTTTCCGTTTTTCTTTTATTTCCTAAGGCATTATTGGTAGCAGATCCAGCTTGCTTTTCGTCGTTTCTGTACTCATTGCTTCTCCCGTTACTTTTTTCTGCTCTGGTAATATTACCACCTTCTACTGTTTTTACATTAAGCTGAGTTTAATTTATTTTGATAATATTTTTCGTGATTATATTTCTGTCCTATATTAATATATTAAGCATATTACTTATATTCGGTGAGTTCTCATTTATTTATTTAAGCTGATTTATATTTTAGGGTTGACGCTTATGCTTTTATAATAGTTATTATTCAATAGTAATTCCTTTAACATATGAGATGTGGAGAAAATTGAATATTCCAGAACTTGAAGGGAAAATATATATCTCAAATTATCGTAAAAGTTACTTTGGGTTCAATAGCCAAAAATTCTCTCAAAACTGGAAAATACGGTGGTTTTTGTAAGAATAGTAAAATTATAGAAAGATAAATTCCTTGCAGTTATATTAATGCAAGTATCACATTTCTAGAATTTTAAGTTGAAATCTATTTCATTTTAAAAAGAGTAGTTGAGTCTCCTAGTCTAAACGTCGAACATTTAAGAAAACATTTATTTTTTATACCTGAATAGATGAGTGTTTAACAAAGAGGTCAAGTTTCAACCGAGATAAATGAAATAAATAAAATATAAGTGCATACATTAAAATAATGTAAATGAACTATTAATAAGCACAAGCTTTCAATTCGAAAGTATAAAAGGAAAATAAATTTTTGTACATTACGTCAACTTTAAAATCTGAAACATGAAATGATTTTAAATATTCTAACGGGCCCGATTACTAAGCCTAAAGACAATGCCAAATACAGTTTTTTTTAAAGATTGAAGAGATATTTGTTAGCCTATTTCCATACTTTTGTCATTTATTTAGTAAAACAAATACTTTTAAAAGTCAACATTAATGCACTTTTTTTTAATTTAGTGGTCGTAATAAAATAAGATATGCGTTTATTCAATCAAATTATCAGAGTGAGAAGGTAAATAGTTCAGCACAATGACTACTGCGCCACTTTAGGATCAAAGGATTAAGATCCTGCGTCGTCTCGCCTTCTCCAGCGGGTCGCATGCCTCCCATGATGGTTAAACTTTATTCTTCTAGATTGTACTGCTCGCCCCATTCGTAGATGAAAAAATTAGTACTTTTTAAAAATAAATCAGTGAAATTTCACTGATTTTCAGTGTAATCTTACTGTTTGAAAAAGCCACAAATGTGTCACTAACAATCAGTGACGTTTCGCTAGTTTGAGTTATTTTTTCTAATATATAGGAGGAAATATTTTCCCCACCATTATCTACACTCTTTGTATATGTACAGAAATCTTCCATAATACTCAAGCGGTTCTAAACCTGAAATTTAATATATAAGATTGAGTAAGCTGATGAAAAGTGGAGCAGGTTGATGTCCTGGCATGATCAGGTTTAGAAAAAGAAAATAATGATGTCTGGGGGTGATAGAAGTGTTTGTAATCGGCAACGAGAACGTCGATTTTGAAACCAGTCTCTGTGGCGGTGACCTTGGAACAGGTTGTGTCGAAGCGGGGATTGACATTCACACATAATTATTTTCTACCACTTAACAGTAAAATGTAGCGAACATCTTCTACAAGAATAAATAATTTAATGTCTTCAGAAATTACAAGCAGCCAAGCAATTGATGCTGCCTCGCTGAGCACGTATACTTATATCGAATAAGATGCGACCTATCCGAGAAATGTACACTTCTGCCGGAAGGAGACATAACATTGGTTGAACCCATGAACGAGAAGCAAATGGGTAAGATTTGAACAATTTGCTACTTATTGTCCGGAAATGTTTAGTGATCCTCGTTTTTAACCAGGTTGCTGTCGCAACAGAAAAAGGTCGCAGAGAAGCTAAGAGCTTTTGACCTCCTCCCAAACCTGATCGTTCGTTACTACCAGATTTAACATGACATGTACCCAGTGGTAGGCAACGTGGTGGACATAGAGAATCTATGGCATTGTTGGTTGAAGAGCTGGTATATTATTTGGATGAACAGGCTGATAACATATATTTGGCTAAGGATAAGTGCTTAAATAAGAGCGCTCAACCTTAACCCTAATCAAAATGCTGACCCTAAACCTATCCGAAACCCTTCGTATAACCCCAACTGCAACAATCCGGCTGAAATGAATAACTCTTAATCTATAAATCCGAATATTAATCATTCTGCTGCAGACAATACCATGCTCTCAAAACATCCTCTCAAAACGCTAAAGCTTCATCAGATCGAATATCATTTTGCTGGAACTATGACAAAGAAGGTCATCCTCACGGCCAGTGCCTAGATACTAAATCTATTTTTTGCTTTAGATGGTGTAAAAAGGATGTGATGAGGACTTACTGTAAAAGATGTTCGAAAAGCGAGTCAAGCAGTCGTTAAGTCGGCCCGTAGCCACTCCTTATTTGTCTGAGAAGCTTTCGTTTGATTTAGGTAAAATAAAATCGAATGTAATAACGTTTTGTAAACTATCCATTCATGATGAAAACCCCGCAGAACAGTAGGCAATAGGCCTAAACTTTATGTAATTCTTTTGAATGCAGTTCGGGTTCGTAGGCCAGACACTGAACTTTAAAGAAGATCCCTATATGTTCTTTGATTGAAAAGTAGAAGATAAAACACGTAAAAACTTTTTCGGTTTAAAATTTTTGTAAGCTTAACGCTGTTACTAAAAAGGACGAATACCCGGCGGAAAACAGCGTTTACAGTACTAGTTCGAGGGCTCTTCATTCGAAAAGAATGCCCTTTGGACTTACGAAACCCACTACGACTTTACAGAAGTTATTTCACAGTTTCTAGTCCCAGAAATTGTTCCACGTTGCGTTGCTAATCTGCATGACATAATAATAGTAACGGAAAACTTCGAGGAGCATTCAAAGTGTTTGTCCAAGATACTCAATAAAGATGAAGAAGCTGGGCTCAAAATCAACTAAAATAAATGTGAATTTTTCATATGTAGTTCAATATCTCTGTTTCCTTGTTGAGACTTTAACGTTCCTTCAAATTAGAACCCTATCCTCAGCTGAACAACATTATAATACTACAGAAAAAGAATGTCTCGCCAATAAAACCTGGGCCATTCAGAAGTTTCGCGCATATCTACAGGTTTACCACTTTACTGTCATCACAGACCACGGCAGTCTTCTTTGGTTACACAGCCTTACAAACCGACTGGTCGGTTATCAAGATGGGCTCTATCGCTATTGGTATATCATTTCTATATCGTTCATCGTAAAAGAACATGTCCCTGATATCCTATCTAGAATGCACGAAGGCTACCTGGAAACTATCGCCCATATCTCATTATACCAATCCTGGTTCGTGATTTAATCAAATGGAAGCTTGTTCCAAGTGATAAAGAACGTGAGACGGCACTTAAGGAAGTTCACGACGACCCTCAAGAAGGCCATTTAGGTACACAAAAAACGAACCCCTAGGCCATGGGTAAAGAGTGATCGTGCCCATGCTAATTTGGCACCTTAAAATTACAAAGGTGTCCTAACGGCTTCTCTGGGTCACCGGACGACCTCCCCGAGTATTTAGTCGTACGCTTGCATACGGGGCTCTGCAAGGGCGGACCTTTTATTTCCCTAGCTACTTGTGGGAACCAACATGGATCACGCAAACTTTTAAAAAGAAGAAGGAGAAAGGGAGTTGGCGAAGTGCTGGAAGGGGCTGGGTCTTAACGGGTCTAGCACAACCTTTTCACCCCGACCTGTCTCTCCCGCAAGCTTTACTCAGGTGGTAGCTGTGCCCCAAGCTCTTTCGGGAGCTGAGGGTGTGAATGCCCCCCTGAGTGAGGCTATGGAAACGGGAGTGGCCAATCAGTCCCGCGATAAAAAGAAATGCATCAGTGGTTCCATAAAAAGGACACTGAGGAGGCAAGCG
>NC_046665.1:128813593-128815810 GCF_010883055.1 Belonocnema kinseyi
TTGATATTGCAACAATGAAAATATTATTTTTAATTGAAACGGTTGAATTCAACCAAAAAGACAGATTATAAAAAATCTAATATTTGATATTTCGACCAAAAAATAGAATTTAAAATAAAAAAAGTTACATTCAACCAAAAAAGTTTTATGTTCATTAAAAAACAGTTGTATTTGTACAAAAAAAACAAACAAATAGATGAATCTTCATCTAATAAAATGAAGTTATAAAAGTGTAGTTTAATTTAATTAAGTTTAATTTTCAATCAACGAGAAGAATTTTCTACCCAAAAAGAAGGAGTTGTCATCAAATAGTAAAACCTTTAACCATAAAAATCAATATACAACAAAGTTAAAGTTTCAACAAAACAGTTGAAATTCTATCCAAAAAAAGAATCATTTTCAAGAAAAAATTTAATAGTTAATTTTTCAATAAAAAACGTTCAATTTTATGCTGATAATGAAATAATTCAGTTTTCTCATTTAAATTTTTAATTAAATTTTTTCTAAAAAAAAAGATATTTGCTTCTCTGGGAAATGAACCACAGAACTTTCGATTTTTGGTCGGGTGTTTTTTCCTTAAGTTACCAGATAGATCAAAAGAAAAATCGCTTTTCAGAAATACAAATATTATTTTGCTGGAAGTTCGGTGGTTCGATTCCTAGCGAACCGGAGGAGCTCTTTTTTCAGAAAATATTTATTTAACAAAATTCTTTATTCAGAGCTATATCTAGTCTGAGAGGACGTTAAGAATTTTTATTATTCTCTGATGATAATGCGGATTCCTCTATTCAATTATTGTTTATTTAATTTTTATTTAATTAATTAAGTTTTTACCGGTGGATTATTTTCTTCCGGCCAAGACTTGGTCTCCTCCTGCCATTCGTTCTTCTTCCTGCGTAAGGGGTGCAATGAACGTGAATTTTATTCCGGAACTGAAATTTTCTCTAACATCCACGAATATGGAAAATTTTTGAAAAGAATTCTAATTTTTACCTATAAGATGAAATGTCCGAAAAGAATTAAATTTTGATGTTGAAAAATGAATTTATGAACCAAGAAAATAAATTTTAGAGCGATGAAGATTCATTTTTAACAATAAATATAATAGTTTATATTTTCCAAACAAAAAAATTGAGTATCGAACGAAGTAGTTAAAGGTTCTCATTTGATTCTATTTTCCAGTTCGCCTTTAAGTCAAAAAAATGAATAGCGGACAGAGGAATTCATTACAAAAACGGCGGAATACTAATAAGCCGATTACATTAATTTTTAGAAACATATTTTCTTTTTAGAAGCTTTTTGTGCAATTTTATCACACAAGTAGATTTTTTCGTGTTCATGTCTCATAAGGAACTGATTTTCTTAAAGCTACTTCTGTTGTCTTCTCATGCCAGGGCATATCCAACGGGTTCTCTTGTCAGGTCCTCTTCTGTTATTTGTTCCTGTTTCTGCTTAAGTGGACTCAAAATTAAAGTTCGCGAAGATAGTCCACTGTTAAGGAATTTGAAAATAATAAAAACTAAAATATATGATTATTATTTGTGATTCGAAGAAGGACCAAATAGGAACAAGTAAGTGTTGAGAAATTTTAATCATGAAAATACATCGAAGTAGCAGCAAAACTTTTCTCTCAAAATTTGTCTGCATTTTCCCTAACAATTTGATTATTATCCTTGATGATTAATATTCAATGACCAGGATTTTAATTTTGCAACATTTCTTACGTAGCGGAATGAGCAAAATAAAATAATTTAAAACTAAAATCATAAAATTTAAAAAGCATTTCTTGCAAACAAAAGGCAGATCAAGAAAAATATAAATTCTAAACTAGAAATGTAAGCTTTGATATTTTGACGAAGAAAAAAATTTTAATGACTTCTTTTCCGTAGCTAATCACCTTCTTAACAATTTTAATAAGCTTCTGTGCGACAAATCAGTGGCAGAGGAGTTTTCTGATGGTGTGTGTCGTATAGACATCGTTAAAACAACTTAAATTTTGTTTAATTTTTTTAAAAGTTAAATCTGCCTATAAAATCTTTTTAAATCCTCTGTAATAAAATAAACTTCAGTAAAGTAATTTTATTCTATGACATTATAATAATTTTTATAAAATGCTTTTAAATCCCTCCTAATTCTTGGGAAACCTTTAAACCTTCTGCAATCCTTTGAATTCATAAAAACACAAAATGAATAACAATGTATTGAAAATCGTCGAAA
>NC_046665.1:128815910-128822098 GCF_010883055.1 Belonocnema kinseyi
TCTTTTAAAACTTTAATTACGTTTTGCTGAAATATCTGATTTCATTTCGGGGGAATCCATAACTGTTTCTTTAAACAGTTATATGTGTACACACAATGAAATTCATAAATGTATAATTCACGAAATTAATTTTCATCTGAAAAAGACAAATTTTCAATCCAGGAAAAAAAGTTTCAATTAAAATAATGAATCTTTAACCAAAAAACTGCATTTTTGACATAGCCGTTTCCAAATAATATGTATAAATTTTTGACCAAAAAAGACTAATTTTTAATCAAGGAAAGATAATCTTCCAAACCAAATGATAAAAAACGAATTATTAACCAAATAGTTATATTTTCAACAAAAATTTTTGCCAAAGGTTGGATTTTCAAAAAAAGAGTTGTATTGTCAACCAATACAGATTTTTACCAAGAAAGAAAAATTTCAACCAAATTTTAATAAAAGATTTTTCAACCAAATAAAAATTAATTCAGTTTCCGTCGAAGAAAAAAACGAATAAAACGGGGAAAAAAAGTAATTATTTGAAAGATGAGAAAGGAGAGGAATCGAAAAATATGGTTGAAATCTGTAAAAGAAAAAACAGAAATAAAAGTTTGTCCCACTGATTTTTAGATACCCTTTGGAAGTTGTTGTGAACTTCATTAGGAAAAATAAACTCTCCTTGAGTTTATGTTTCTAATTCTTCTAAAAATAAATGTACATATTTATGTTTTCTAGAGTTAATTTCAATGTTCGACTGTTTGCCTGATGGGAATCCCATTCCTGGTGTTCCTCGAGACGAATCTTCTGATTCTACTGAAAGTTCTTCTCTTGTAAGAACTCATCCTCCAGGTTCTCCAATTAGATCTTCTACTCCAGACGAGTCTTCTCTTCGCATCCGGTACAGGTCTCCTCCTGCCAGACCTGTTTCTTATGGGTCTCTGGTTAGGTCTTCTTCTCCTGACGAATCTTATCAGCGTGTCAGGTCCAGGTCTCCTCCTGCCATTAATTATCTGTCCCGCCTAGGTGATCTTACAATTGAAGAACTTAGATCTATCCGGCTCATCCCGCGTACAAACCCGAATCGGAGATTTGAAATTCGAAGGTACACTTTTCCTCGTGATACATCAATTAAAATAAGGGCAAAACATAATGCTCTCGTGCCTCTGCCAACCCGGGAAGAATCCGTATTATCAACGTCTTCCGGTGACGTCTTTTCAATACTGGAGAGAAATAATACAATTCTTCGTGGACTGTTTACAGTGTCATATTACCGTCAAAAACGGGCAAAAATTAACATGTATAGCGGCGAGGTTAAAGTAATGACGGAAGAGGAAATTGAGGACACTCCTTTAAGCCATCATAATGTAATCTCTAAGAATTTCAATGCAATAGCACTAGACAACTTCCGTCCAAAAAATTAATGCAATTTTTCTCTTGATGCAAATTAAAAATATTAGGATAGCAACATAGTGTTTTTTTGGTAATTTTACACTTTTCTTCTTCTGCAAGAGTTCTTCCTTAATGTTTAGTTTTCCTGTCTCCTCCCGCCATTTGTTCTTGCTTCTGCCTAAGTGGATTTAAAATTAAATATCGCAAAGAACGACTCATTTCATGAAATTGGAAAATAATAGTGCTGGACGATTATAGCCAACAACATGTTTTTTTTCAAACGTTCAACTAAAATACATAATTATTTTTGATTCAATGATGGCTCAAAATGGTAAAAATATCTGTCGATTAAATAAATGCATTCTGTAACCGTCTAAGAATTGGTCTTGCTTAATGGAATTGCCCCAAGAATACTTTGCAAATAAGTTTGAAATTTTAATCTTGAAAATACATCAAAATAGCCGCAAAACTGAACTCTCAAAATTTCAGTGACTTTTCCCTGTTTTCACCCTAGCGATTTTTTCACTGTTTGTTATCATTAATACTTGAAGACCAGCATTTTAGACTTGTACAATTTTTAAGATAGAATTTTTTATAAGCAGAATAAAAGAATTTCAAACTCAAAGAACCAAATTTAAAATGCATTTATTGCACTTCAAAAACATGAACAACAATAATATAAATTATAAACTGAAAATGTAATGTTTGATAATTTGACCAAAATAATAGAACGTTCAGCGAATTGGTTGAATTCCTAACCAAAAAGTTGGTCTTTTCATAAAATATTTAAAGTTTTAATGAAATTATTTAATTTTTTACAAACAAAGATGAATTCTCAACAATAATATCCTAGTTGCTTTCAATGGCTTATAAAGTTCTCGGCAATTTTAAATGCTTCAGTAAGCCAAAACAAGTGACCTAGATTTTTTTATGGTGTGTCGTATTGTAATTTTTAAAATAATTTAAAATTCGTTTATTTCAAAGATGTAACTCGCGGCCAAGTAATATTTAGTAATCCAAATTAAATGAAAAATATTGTTGATGATAATTTTGAACTAAAAAAGGCGAATTTGCATAGGAAATTCGTGAATTTTTGGTCAAATTATCGGTTAAGACAATTAATTTTAAGTAACAGTTAAAGATGAATTTTTGAATAAAATCATGAATCTTTAACCAGACGTAATTAGAGTTTCATTGTATATGTACGAAAACTTTTGGTAATCTTTTTAATTACTTTTTTCTAATCTGCCTTAGCAACATGAATACACTCTTCGTAATGTCAGCCCATCCTTAAAGTTTGAAACAAATATTATCGTTTAGATCTTAAATTAAATAATGATAATTATTCACTTTTATCAGATTTAAACGAGGGACTTATCACTCTCGAAATATAAAGCCAACCTTTCGATTTTAGGAATCCCAATTAATTCCTTGATATCCCTTGAAATTTACAAACTCTATTAAATCTTTTTAAATCCTCTGAAGTTAAATGAACTTCAATAAATTCATTATATTCTGTGAAATGATAATAATTCTTATAAAATTAAACCATGAGAAATTATTTCAAGAACTTTAAACTTCTCGCTATATTTAAAGCTGAGTTTATTTTTGTTAATCCTATAAATTCTCATAAATTGTTCCAAGATCTGTTGAAATTCTATAAAAAAAATTTTAAATGCCTCATAATCTATAGAAAATCCTCGAAAACATTCAAATAATAAAATTTAAAGTATGGTATATAATAAGGCTTATAAAATACTGGGATGAAACCAACTTAATTCTGTGAGAAAACCCATACTATTTTTCTCTGAGATGTAATAATATAAAATTTAAAAATAGTTTTATAAATTGTGTTGCTCTAATTCTGAGGCTTTTAAGAGATTTTTCTAAATTTTTAACTTCGAAACAAATTTGTTTTATTACATTTTTTTCTTAAAAAACACTTAAATAAAACGTAAATATTTAAGCAGGATATGCTTGACGCCACTATTCTCGGAGATAACGATCACAACAAGTAATATATAAACTGATGTAGAACTGGAATAATACTTTGGTAAATTCTTAATCCAAATCTACATCAATACATTAATAAACTCTTACTTCAACTAGAAAAGAGGGAAATTGCTTTTTCTCTCGTTCTATCGTTATCGGTTATCCAACCAACCACATCTTCTTCCTTCTTTTTTTCTTTCTTTCGTATTTCAAACCTTTATTCTAATTAAATTACAACACAAGAACATTGAAAATATAAATAAAAAAGTTTTTAAAAATATAATAAAGAGATCACATTACCAACTTTTCGGTACCGTACCCTTATCAAGGCAGGAAAAATTTGAATGGGGAAAAATTGACCCTCATGGGTCTCCGGTTAGTTCTTCTTCTCCTGCTGATTCTTCTCTGCGTGTCAAGTCGAGCTCTTCTCCTGTCATTCGTACTTTTTTCCGCCTAGGAACCAGTGAACTTTGTGAAAATTTCCAACCAAAGAGATGAATATTCAACTAAGATGAGTACGATGATGCTAAACGAATTAATGAACATGCAACTGAACTATGATTAAATTTTTGAATAAAGAAAATTAACTTTGATTCACAATGCACAATTTTCTTGTGTAACTACGTTAATTATGTTATATTATACTCTGGGTAGAGACCGTCATAGCCCCAGACGCTTGGGTGATCTAGTTGCGTCCCCTTTCAAGCCGTAACCGTGGCCCCAGTTTCTTATCCAGCATGACTCCTAGATGCCTATGCTCTGGAGGCCCTGACTCGTAAGTAGATGAAGCAATTCATCCACTACCAGGCACCACAGCAAGGGAGATAGAACACCCCCCGTAGCCATCCCGAGTCAACGGTTCCACATAAAGTGGTGTCACCCTTGGTCGTGGTTAGATTACTATAGGCCAACATGTGGGAAGTCCATTCCACGACTGCACTAAGCATCCCGCGTGCGATCATGGCCGCTCTGATTATCTCTCTAGAGGTGTAGTCACAGGCTCCTTCAATGTCCATGAAGGTTCCAATCGCTAGACCTTTCTGCTTTAGTTGTCCTTCAATTAGGCCAACTGCAGTGCTCAGGGCCGTCTCGGTCGAATGACCAGCCCTATAGGCGTGTTATTACTTGTCAAGAGGACTACTTGACAAGACCTTATCGCGGATATATCTGTCCACGAGTCATTCAACTGTTTTTAGTAGGAAAGATGTGAGGCTAATGAGTCGGAAATCCTTGGGTGAAGTATAACCGATCCTGCCAGCCTTCGGAATAAAGACTACTCTCGCACCCCTTCATGCCGCCGAAATATAACCCAACGTCAAACTAGCCCTAGCAAGTCTTACCAAAGGCCTAATAATGATCTAACCAGCTCTCTGTAAGAGGACTGGATATATAACATCCGAGCTGGGAGACTTTTAAGGACTGAAGGACTTCAGGGCCCACCTGACCCTGGCTGGGGTCACAATCTTGTTGAATAGCTGTCGTTTTGGGCCCAGTTGGGCCATAGGCAAATTTTATTGCCTTAGAGGTGCCGTACCCCTCTGCCTCTGCTCCTTTTTCGATATCAGTGCGAAAGTTAGTCCAGCTTTCATGCTTTGCCTTGGGGATTGCACTCTTATACTTATCCCTCATCGATGTGAATACATTCCACAGTTCCTTCGTTTTGCCAGAAATGGTACGTCTGAATCTCTCTTTCGGACTTTCGAAGGCCGGCAATTACTTTCATAAGTGAATTTGATGGCTTCCGTGAAAAACTCGGCCGCCATCTCCAGGGTGATCTCCACTTCTTGATGTTATCTGTAAAACTACGGGTACAGAGTGATGTCAATGACTTCCTGCGTGACCGAATAACGAAACGTCAGGGTGTTCCCTGTATTAAGAATATCCATATCTGTAGTAATTAGGTATACTAATAGGTCTTTACCTCTTGAGTTGATGCGCGTGCTGCCCGACAGGGTGTGGTGGGAGCTAGCATTGCACCCTAACAGAAGAGGAAGGTCCTTTACCTTGCAGTTTTCCACTAGCGTACGTACCTCCACTGGTGGATTGGTATCGCTGACATATAGAAAGTAAGTCGATCCCATGACAATCCTTCATATCCCCTTAAGATCCGTGACTATCACGATTAGGTCTCTGGAACATACCTCAAGCAGCGGGACAACACTGGCTCCCTTCACCAGTATGCATGCCCTTATATTGGCTGCCTTAGGGTTTCTGTAACAAAAACCAGCTCCCCCCCAAGCCCCTGATGATATGTCGAACTAACCAGGGTTCCTGGAATAGTGAGATACATGTGTCCCACACAGCCAGGCCCCTCTGCAAAACTGTAGACGCGCCTTTGCTATGATGCAAGTTAATCTGTGTAATGGTTAGAGACAGGGAGCAGTCATTGAGATCTGATCCTGATCTGCCTGTCCACCGACAGGCCTCTCCCGCCCCTTACTGGCTACTTTGAAGTTGATCTGTCCATTAAGGTAGAAAAGCCTGCTATTGAGGGCCGCAAGTGCCCTCGCCTGTGATTTAGGAATTCGCACAACTAGGAGATGTTAAAATTCTACAGCTGCGTCCTCTTTCTGAGGCCTATCGTGTCTGCTGCACCGCCAAGACGCTGTCTTAAGTGATGGGTGAAATTTCTCCAGCGACCAAGAACCACCTGCAGGTCCGTCAGTTTACCTGGGTATCACGCCGTAGCCTTAACCATTGTCTGGAGCAACTCAACCCTATCCATCTTAAGAGTTGCGCCCTCCCAAGGTCTTGTCTCAGCTAAAAACGTGTGTAGCCAAGCTTCGGCCACTGGGTCCGCTGCCCTAAATACGAAGACCCCT
>NC_046665.1:128822198-128822442 GCF_010883055.1 Belonocnema kinseyi
CCATCTTAAGAGTTGCGCCCTCCCAAGGTCTTGTCTCAGCTAAAAACGTGTGTAGCCAAGCTTCGGCCACTGGGTCCGCTGCCCTAAATACGAAGACCCCTCTCCTGCAGAAATTAATCTTGAAATTAGGCAATTGATCTGCGAACACTCAATCGAGCACCCTCCAGGTAGCCTCCCTGCGAAGCTCTAACCTGTTCGCCGGCTGCTGGACCGCCGCGTGCCTCTTTAAAGGCCCCCCCCCCGG
>NC_046665.1:128822588-128824143 GCF_010883055.1 Belonocnema kinseyi
CGCTTGCCTCCTCAGTGTCCTTTTTATGGAACCACTGATGCATTTCTTTTTATCGCGGGACTGATTGGCCACTCCCGTTTCCATAGCCTCACTCAGGGGGGCCGTCACACCCTGAGCTCCCGAAAGAGCTTGGGGCACAGCTACCGCCTGAGTAAAGCTTGCAGGAGAGACAGGTCGGGGTGAAAGGGTTATGCTAGGCCCGTTAAGACCCAGCCCCTTCCAGCACTCCGCCAACTCCCTTTCTCCTTCCCGAATATATCTCCTTCCCGAAATATAATGACAAATTTATTTTAAGAACTTTAAAAAGATTTTGATATTTCAAACTAAATTTAATTTTTTAATTCCTATGAATTCTATTAAATTTCCCAAATATCTGTTAAACTTCTACTGAAATTTTATCAAATTACCAAATGTGTCCAAATACCTGCTACTACTCTTTTACATTCGTCACTTTCCTGGCGTAAAACTATAGCATTTTGCCAATCAATTAAATCGGATGTTGTTTTATTCTCGACGAAAGTAATGCTATTTGACCAACATATCACTTATCATAATGCAAACATTGAATTTAGTATAATACATCAGTAAGTTGAGAATTATCTAGAGACTATTTGTCTAATTTTATAAATTTTTCGAGTTTTAAATCAATTCTAAGAATGTTGTGCTATTGAAATCATGCAAAATTCGTTAATCTACTTTGCATAGCTGGCAAATTTTATACTTGAGAATATAATCAAACATGTATCTGTAACAAATCGGAACAAAATAATCCATAGCAATTGGCATGTTCGTTTTTTCTGTCAATAATTCCTGAAAATAAAATCAAGAATCTAACGACAAAATTTGGATGATTAATTACATCTTTATTATTTAGTATTATTTATTTATTTTATTATTATCATTAATTACATTTTTGGAAAAACGACACAACATTTATTTTAAAAAACGATGCAAGTAATATATTCTTACTAAAATAAAAGAGTTCTATATGTCTACAATAAATTCAATTAGTAAATGTTTATTCAACAAGACTTATTCTAAGTCGAAAAAGATTAATTTTCAATCAGGGAAATGAATTTTAAACCTAAATGAAGAATTTAAACAAATATTTAATTTACAGAACTCTTTAAATTTAAATCAAGTTTTTTTTTTAAATCAAAAATTTTTTGTTTAAAAGAAGTTTAAATTAAAAATAAGTAGTTAAATATTTAACCAAAAAAAATATTTTTAACCAATAATGAATAAACTTTTCGACGATATAGTGAAATCTTCAACTAGGGAAATGAATTTTTGACGAATATTCTGAATCTTCATACAGAAAATGAATTTTTTGCAAAGTATTGCAACTTGCAGCAAATTATTCCAATTTTAAACAAAAATAAAAATTAAGTTAAATTGTTAATTAGAAAAGATTAATTTTAACGAAAAATGGAATAGTTAAAATTTTAATTTGAAAAAATTTTTTAAATCATAGTTTAATTTTAAATACGAGTTAAAGTTTTGACTTATATAATAAATCTTTCACAAAAATCACACATTTAGAGCCAAATATGGA
>NC_046665.1:128824188-128824529 GCF_010883055.1 Belonocnema kinseyi
AAAAACGAATTTTAAAACCATTATTTACGTTTTTTTCCACATAGATGAATTTTCAACAAAATGATTACAAACATATCCATATAGTTGAAGTTTTAATAAAGAAGATCAATTGCCAACTAAAAAATAAAGTAGTCAAATTTTCAGATCGAAAAATAATTTTAAGTGAAAAAAATGAAGTTACATTTAAACCAAGTGTTTGTATTTTTAAAAAGGTGATGCATTATTTATAAAAAGTGATAATTGATATTGCAACAATGAAAATATTATTTTTAATTGAAACGGTTGAATTCAACCAAAAAGACAGATTATAAAAAATCTAATATTTGATATTTCGACCAAAA
>NC_046665.1:128824629-128830253 GCF_010883055.1 Belonocnema kinseyi
TTTTGGTCGAAATATCAAATATTAGATTTTTTATAATCTGTCTTTTTGGTTGAATTCAACCGTTTCAATTAAAAATAATATTTTCATTGTTGCAATATCAATGATCACTTTTTTAAAATAATGCATCACTTTTTTGAAAATACAAACACTTTTTTAAATTTAACTTCATTTTTTTTCACTTAAGATTATTTTTTGATCTGAAAATTTAATTACTTTATTTTTTAATTGGCAATCGATCATCTTTATTAAAACTTCAACTATATGGATATGTTTGTAATCATTTTGTTGAAAATTCATCTATGTGGAAAAAAACGTAAATAATGGTTTTAAAATTCGTTTTTGGTTGTTTGACATTAATTTTGTAACTGTGAATTTAATTATTCCATATTTGGCTCTAAATGTGTGATTTTTGTGAAAGATTTATTATATAAGTCAAAACTTTAACTCGTATTTAAAATTAAACTATGATTTAAAAAATTTTTTTCAAATTAAAATTGTAACTATTCCATTTTTCGTTTAAATTAATCTTTTCTAATTAACAATTTAACTTTATTTTTGTTTAAAATTGAAATAATTTGCTGCAAGTTGCAATACTTTGCAAAAAAAGTCATTTTCTGTATGAAGATTCAAAATATTCGTCAAAAATTCATTTCCCTAGTTGAAGATTTCGCTATATCGTTGAAAAGTTTATTTATTATTTGTTAAAAATATTTTTTTTGGTTAAATATTTAACTACTTATGTTTAATTTAAACTGCTTTTAAACAAAAAATTTTTATTAAAATTCTTCGTTTAGGCTGAAAATTTATTTTTTGATAGGAATTTAATTTGCTTCGTTAAATATTACAAAACTTGATTTACATTTAAAGAGTTCTGTAAATTAAATATTTGTTTAAATTCTTTATTTAGGTTTAAAATTCATTTCTCTGATTGAAAATTAATCTATTTCGACTTAGAATAAATCTTGTTGAATAAGCATTTACTAATTGAATTTATTGTAGACTTATAGAACTCTTTTATTTAAGTAAGAATATATTACTTGCCTCGTAATCATCCAAATTTTGTCGTTAGATTCTTGATTTTATTTTCAGGAATTATTCACATCAACTTGATTATTGGACGTTAAATGGAATTTTAAATTTGATTTTTATCTCATTTAAATACCTTCAATTTTTAATTCTTCATTTTAAGTCTTAATTTTTTCGATTATAATTGAATATATTCCTCCTATCTAAAAAATAATAATAAATGTTCCTACTCTTTTTGTTTTAAAAACTTTCGTGCAATAATTTTTTCGTACATTCTGACATTTTTCGAAAAAAATGGTAGTTTATTGTAAATTATTTCTACATGCCCTTTTCTCAAAAAATGAAATATTTTATTTTTAATTGTTGTTTTCAGGAATTAAAAAAAACAACGCTTAGTCAAAAACTTCTCTCTTAATAACCTTAGTCTTTTTCTTCGTAGATTCTGCCGTTTGTCCCATAATTTAATTAAAAATTTTTTTTTCTAACGAATCAAACTAAAATTACACATTCTATCAAAAAATGATTATTCAAAAATTTGTACCTTGCAAAGTTTGACCCAGATATGGAATTTTTGATTATTTTGTGTGCAATTGAAAATTAATTTAAAATCACAATTTACAATCTTTTCATTGCAGTTACAGCTTCCACATGTTCAATCAGAATTGACGAGAGAAAAGTTTTTTACAAAAGGGAATTAGGAAGGAGAAGTTGGTCTCTAAAATTTTTTTTTGACTAAGGTTTTTTTCAACAAGTTTGCTAAGTCGTGGTTTGACTTGAAAAGGAGGAGAAGAAGAAGACTCTAAAAGTGATTGAAATGCCTCGAAGAGAACGAGAACAAGGGAGATTTGAATATCCGCTGCCAATTTGCTAGAGACAAAAGATGTTATTCGGCTTGGCCTTCGTTCGAGAAGTTTTCGCTCGTGTCGAGCGTCTTGGTTAATTACTATAATTGATATTCCGCTGATATCACCTCCAGAGAGTAACGGAGTAACGCGATAATGAAGTAACCTGATTAAAGAGAGCCTCTTATTGGCTCGCTCGTTCCTTCAATCGAATTAAATTATTATCTCGGAGTTCCCGGGCGACTTGACAATGATCTCTCTGCTGAAGCTTCGATTCTCTTTCCTAACCGCTTCAGACATGGCAGTCTTTTACTCATATTACCGAATAATATTTTTCTTACTTAAAAAAGGTCCTTAGGTTAAAAATATAATAGGGTTGTAAAGTTCAACCTCCTATTTTTGATAAGTCTCTCTTTAAAGGAATCTGTATTATCATCAGAGCTAATTACTGTGGATCAGTGTGGGTGTCATTTCACAACCTGTGAAAATAGAAATAGAAACAATCGATCAAGTTAAGTCTTGAAATAATGGAAAATTCATAACCTCATTTTTGACTGGATGAAAACTAAATTTTTTTATTTATATTTTTCTAAAAAAAAAAGAAATCTTCTCACTTTGCTTCCAGTGTATAAAAAAAGATCTTCTCCGTTGGCTCCCAGTAGAGCGAAGAGAGAAGAGTTTTTTGCAGAAAAATATTATTTTATAATTTCTATTTTTAGGGTTTCGCAGCCCTAAGCAGCATCCCTTAAAGTTTTTGTCGGATCTCCGCCTCTTCGACTATCGTACTTTTTTCCAAGAAGGGTAACAAGGGGGCGGAGTACCCCGAACATTTACCGACGTTATCCCGTCCCATAGGAAACTTTACCCTGTCCCCTAGCCGACTTTACCCCTAACATAGCCAACTTTGCCCCACACCGCAACTAAAGGAGATGAATTTTATTTACCTTGCGGTTGCGCAAATATTTGATAATTGGGGTATTAGTTTAGTGTTAATAAAAGTTTTTAAAATACAAAATTTTTTCAAAATACTGTTTTATTTTATAATTGTGATATAAGAAGGTATTTCTAGAAGGAACCAGACTTATAGAAAGCCTTGCTTAAACACCAAAAACAACATTTTTAATGTCAATTACACTTAGATCATCCCTAATCATTTTTCATTTTGATGAAACAGATTATGTTTGTAAAATGAAATATACCTCTATCTTAGAGCCCTATTATTGCTCGGATATAATTTAAGATCGCTTATTCAAAGTAGAAATATTGATCAGGGCCTGGTAAGCGTCTTTTTTTAAATGAGGTAAAGTAGGACAACTTCAGCCTAGCTAAATAAAAAAATATATGTGTGTGTGTGTGGATGGACAATAATTGTACACGATAGAAGCGCACTGACGCAGGAAACAGCGCATCATGGTAATAGCGCTCATCAAATGAAAACTTAGAACCAGACTAAATCGTCCTTTGAGAAAATAATAATAATGAATCTTCCATGGGCGCATTTTTATTCGCTTTTAGCTTAAGGGCATGTGATACTTACAGTTTCCCCATCTTTTTTTCCACAAAAATGAAAATTGTTAAAAACTGAATTTGGAGATGCTATAAAATATCATTACGGACGTTCTAGGACTCTTTTTTGAGGGATAATAATAAAAAAATTATTGTGCTAAATAAAAATTTTATGCATATGCATTATTTTGAGGTTACGTCGTTTTTCATATCTGCCTTTCCGATAATCTGAAAATTATTTATGAAATAAACTTTTTTGATTGCCTGGAAACAAGATTAGTTCCGAGAGATTAGTTACTATGTTTATTTGTAAGTCCTAAATTTTCGGCCAAAAATATTGTGTAGTTTGGAAATAATGCTCGGGTGAATTGTAACACACATAACCTCAAAATATATACACAGGCTGTTACAAATATCAAAAATTTGTTGATAAAAAAACACAAACAAAGTGTGTAGGGACGTCCGTTAGCATGTTCGCAATCATTTTCCAAATTTTAAAGGCAAAATATTTCTTATCCTAGGAAAAAAACCGGGGGAATCTAACACTGAAAAAATCCATACTATTTCCTAAGCGCTATGCAAATTAATCACATTTTGCTAAATTAAAACTTTTTTAAACAAAATATTTCTTATTCTAGAAAAAAAGCCGAGGAAACCTAAAACTGGAAAAATCGACAATTTTCTAAGTATCACATGTCCTTAAGCCCTGATTTCCACTTTATCTGATTTCCACCGCCTCTATTACCAAATTGGACATTATTTTAGGACACTAAAATAGTATGCGAGGGCGTTGAAAACGTTTGTTAGGACCCGAAAAGTATGTGAGGGCCCTAAAAAAGTATCTTAGGATCCTGAAAAAGTATTTTAGGGCCCTTCAAAAGTGAGTTAGGATCCTGGAAACGTATATTAAGTGCATAAAAACGCAGGTTAAGAGCCTGTAAGAGTATTGTAGGACCCTGAAAAGTAGGTTAAGGCCATGACAACGCATGTGTGGATTTCGAAAAAGTATTCCAGGACACGAAAAACATTTATAAGTTCCTTTAAAACACAGGTTAGAAGCCTGTAAATTATTTTAGGACCCTGAAAAGTATGTTAGGGCCATGATAACGTATGTAAGGATCCTGAAAATATAATGGCAGGACACTGAAAAGTATGTTAGGACAACGGAGACGCATGTTAGGACCATGAAACCGTATTTCAGGGTCCTAAAGAGTATGTTAGGCCCTGAAAACGTATTTTAGGACCCTAAAAACGTATGTTAAGGTCTTCACAAGTATGTTAGGACCCTGAAAATACATGTAAGGCACCCGAAAAAGTATATCAGGACACTGAAAAAATATGTTAGGACTCTGAAAACGTAGGTTAGGACCCAAAACATATATTTTAAGGCCCTTCAAATTATGACAGAACCCTGGAAATAACTGTTAGGCACCTGAAAAAGCATGTTAGGACCCTGAAAGTATGTTAGGCCATGCCAATGCATGTGAGGATCCTAAATGTATTTCTGGACTCTAAAAAGTAGGTTCGTACCATGAAAACGCATGATAGGTCCCTGAACATGTTTTTCAGGACCGTAAAAAATATATTAGGACTCTGAAAACGTAGATTAGGACCCAAAAAATATATTTAAAGGCCCTTCAAATTATGTAAGAACCCTGAAAATAACTGTTAGGCACCTGAAAAAGCATTTTAGGACCCTGAAAAGTATGTTAGGCCATGCCAATGCATGTGAGGATCCTAAATGTATTTCTGGACTCTAAAAAGTAGGTTCATGCCATGAAAACGCATGATAGGTCCCTGAACATGTTTTTCAGGACCCTAACAAATATATTAGGACTCTGAAAACGTAGATTAGGACCCAAAAAATATATTTAAAGGCCCTTCAAATTATGTAAGAACCCTGAAAATAACTGTTAGGCAACTGAAAAAGCATGTTAGGACCCTGAAAGTATGTTAGGCCATGCCAATGCATGTGAGGATCCTAAATGTATTTCTGGACTCTAAAAAGTAGGTTCGTACCATGAAAACGCATGATAGGTCCCTGAACATGTTTTTCAGGACCGTAAAAAATATATTAGGACTCTGAAAACGTAAATTAGGACCCAAAAAATATATTTAAAGGCCCTTCAAAGTATGTAAGAACCCTGAAAATAACTGTTAGGCACCTGAAAAAGCATGTTAGGACCCTGAAAAGTATGTTAGGCCATGCCAATGCATGTGAGGATCTTAAATGTATTTCTGGACTCTAAA
>NC_046665.1:128830353-128857562 GCF_010883055.1 Belonocnema kinseyi
AGAACCCTGGAAATAACTGTTAGGCACCTGAAAAAGCATGTTAGGACCCTGAAAAGTATGTTAGGCCATGCCAATGCATGTGAGGATCCTAAATGGATTTCTCGACTCTAAAAAGTAAGTTCGTACCATGAAAACGCATGTTAGGTCCCTGAACATGTTTTTCAGGGCCCTAACAAATATATTAGGACACTGAAAACGTAGATCAGGACCCAAAAAATATACTTTAAGGCCCTTCAAATTATGACAGAACCCTGGAAATAACTATTAGGCACCTGAAAAAGCATGTTAGGACCCTGAAAAGTATGTTAGGCCATGCCAATGCATGTGAGGATCCTAAATGTATTTCTGGACTCTAAAAAGTAGGTTCATACAATGAAAACGCATGATACGAGTAGGTCCCTGAACATGTTTTTCAGGACCCTAAAAAATATGTTAGGACTCCGAAAACGTATGGCGCAATCGCAAAAAAATATTTTAGGACCCTGAAAATGCATTTTGGGACCCTGAAAAAGTACTTTTTCAATTTTCTCTTCGAGTTTATTTAAAAAAAAAAATCATTTAAAATAAAAAAATCCAAATTTGGAATGAAATATTTAAATCCTAAATAAAAAAATATTGATATTCCCCGAGAAGTAGCGAGTTTAACAAAAAAAAGATTAATTTTTAACCAAAAAATAAATGTATACCAAAATATACGAAATTTCAACAAAATATAAGAGTTTTACATTAGGTTCATTAAAAAAAAATTAATTTTCTACTTTATTGGTGAATGTTTAATAATAATTGATATTTTTAACAAAAACTTATTTTGATTTTCAATAAAAAATATGTGAATATAACCAAAAATTCCAAATTTTTAATGAAAAAGTTAAATTTCCAACAAAAAATATTTATTTTAACAAAAAATTAACAGCCCAATAGCGGAATTTTTATCAAGAAAAGATTTCAATTCTCAATGAAAAACGGTTATATTCCATGACTGTCATATTTTCAGTGAAAAAGATTATTTTAAGGTGTTTGCTTTAAAAGCAAGGGTTGCGAGATTTTAATTCTCGCATCAAAGGTGTGATAAAATCAAGGAGCAGTTCCGTGAATTAATCTCTAGAAATTTCTTACTGTGTAATATTTTTAAAAAATTTTAATTTTTTCTGATGTTCTTTAAATTTTTCCAAAATAATAAAATTGCCTCATAATCTTTCAGACTTTTCTTTCGAAAATTTTAAAACTTTTCAGATTTTTCTTTCCGAAATTTTTAAATCTTTGAGATTTTTCTTTCGTCAATTTAAAAATATAGTGAAATGGTATGAAATCTTTTCAAGTCGTGTTTTAAAATTTATTTTTCGAAATAAAAGATTATTTTAATTTTTCATAGGAACTTGAAATTTTTTTCCTTTTTCGTGAAACCTTACCAAATTCTTTAAAAATCTGTACAAGTTTTAATTAGGTACGATTTTTTTGTTCCTTAAAATGCTGCAAAATATTGTTTACCTAAACATTTTTGTAATCCTTAAAAGTTAAAAAAATAATCTCAATGTCTTCCATGTTCAATTTTCCACACATTTTGAAATCTTAAAATTATTCTTGTAAAATAAAACCTAAATGATTAAAAATTTTCCTAAAAATATTGAATAAATTAAATTACTTTAAAAAATCTGAGAATGTTTACCAATTATAATATGGTACCGCAATGATAAGAACAGAATTATTTTACATTAATAAACAATAATTTACCATTTAAATTTTTTCTTCTTTCAATAACGTCTAGAATCAATTAGAAATAAAGTTTATGATCAATTAATATCATTTGTTTAGAAATGTCGATATAAAAAGTAATGGCACAGGAAATTCAAAAATTAGAAGCTTCCTTTTTTCCTTACAGATTCGTTTCAGTTTATGTCCAAATTGTCAGCGTTTATCAGTCGATACAAAATTAATTAAATTTGTTCATGGTCCTGATGCACCAATTTTCCACATAGTTCCAATTTCAATTTCCATAATTTTCTTTTCAATTTATTCCTTTCCACATATGGTTTTACTGAAAATACTATCATATTCAGAAATAATTAGCGTGATGACAGCGCGACATTAAACTGTCCGCGATATCCGCCATTTCGAAACAATCCGCGCTGGAAATGGGGAAGGGAGAAAATAAAAAAAATTAGAGGCATAGGGGGAGAGAGAAATTACCGCCGCATGTCGCATTCAGGAAACGGCGCATTCTATTGTGCTTTTGTCATAGTTAAACTGTCAGGCCAATTTTACGTTGGGCCAATTTACGTGCTCGTGAGTAAATACGAGATGCGAAGGCGCGAGAAGGAACGGCGGAAGAGTCATGATATAATACCACATTGCAGAATTGCAGAATTTTTAGTCTCTAAAAAGAGAATTGTTTACAATTTTTAAATTTCGGAATTTTTTGTCTCTCCCCTTTTTATCTCCCTGGTTTGTCACGCCTGAGTGAACATCCCAGATCCCCTCCCTACAGCTCTATAACACCGATTCCCGCAGCGTGTCGTCAATTATCGGAAACACTAAATCCAGAATTACTAAATCTAGATTCGACAGAATTTCTAAATGTTTCTAAACTTTATTGATATGAAAGAAAAATTAAAGTATAAATTTTTGTTCAATAATTGGAAATACTGTGAAACTCTTCTATAGCGATGATTTCAAAGATGACGGTGGGTGGAAACTAACTCATTGAATCTCGCTTTGCTTTTTTTGTTCACGCATGAGTGCTCTCTTGATTGACAACCGCTGATCCGGCGCAGAACCTATTATACCTACTTGCGGCGCGGCATCGATTCTCGGAAGAGCTATAGAAGGGAGAGCTATTGAAGGGTTTCACTGTAATTCTTTTCTTAAAACTCCGCTACCATATTATAATTGATCAACTTTCTTATATTTTTTAAGAAACAACAAAAATCTTATTATTGACAAAAACTTATTTTGAATAATTCATAAAAAATAGAAACTTTTTACCAATTATGAAATAATTGAGAAGATAAAATTTTTTTTTGGAGTTCGTAAGATTCATGGCGAAATTCTAAATGATTATTTCGTCATAAATTCTAAGAGAAACTTAGAAACATTTATCACATTATTTTTGCAATATTATATAATTTTAGAAAGAATTTAAGTCAGTTTAAAAGATATTTCGAAGTTTTGCAAGATTAAAAAATAATAAAAACTTGTAAAGATTGTAAAGAATTTCGTAAGGTTTTACGAAAATGATATTTAAATTTTGGGTTCCTACGTAAAAAGAAAAAGATTTAAAATTTTGTACAAAAAAAAATATTTTGTTGAAATTTTGTTTATTTTGGTAGAAATTTAATCCTTGGTTTAAAGTTCATCTTTCTGGGTTAAACATATTACTGTTCGGAGAAAATAAATATTTTTTTATTCAGGATTTAACTATTTTATTCAAAATTCGGATTTTTTCGTTGGATTTTAATGTTTTTTTATTAAAAATTAAAATCTTTTTTGGTTGAAATATCAATTATTATAGTAGTGTTATAATTTTTCATTGCACGATTCAAAAATCATTTTAAAAAGTAAAGATTTTTAAAGAATTTTGTAAGGTTTCACAAAAATCCAAAAAAAAATTTAGGTTCCCACGATAAATTAAAATAATTTTTTATTTCAAAAAATTAATTTTAAGAGGCTATTTTAAAAGATAGAAAAAGATTCCAAAATAATTCAAAAGATTTTAAAATTTGTCGAAGAAAAATCTGAAAGATCTTGTGGAAATTTTTTTAATTTTGCAAAATTGAAAGAAAATCAGGATAAATTTAAATATTTTTTACTTATTATACTTAGATTAAGTTATTTTACCGAAAATGTGCTGCTCGAAAAAATAAGTATTTTTTTATTTAGGATTTAACTATTTTATTCCAAATTAACATTTTATGGTTGGGCTCAAATATTTCTTATTAAAAATGAAAATCTTGTTCTGGTTGAAATATCAACTATTATATTATTATTCTTTGCAGAATTAAAAAATTAATAAAATTTGTGAAGATTTTTTAAGAATTTTGTCAGAAATCACGAAAATGAAAAAAAAATGTTTAGTTTGCTACAACAAATGAAAATAATTTTTAATTTCAGAAAATTACTTTTAAAAGAGGCTGTGAACAAAATTCAAAAGATTTCAAAAAATTTTAAACGATTTTAAAATTTATAAAAGACAAATCTTAAAGATTCGAGCGCAATTTATATGTAAGATAAAAAAAAAACTTTCTTAATATTTGTTTGAAAATTTCGAATTATTTTTTTTTATTTATTTTTTATTTATTTTTTAATTCAAGAAATATTTAGTTGGATTGAGGACTTTTAAAACGAAATTGTAACTTCTAATTGTTTTTAAAAATGTACAATTTTTAAAACTTCAAGAATAACCTTTGAAAGCTTTAAAAGACATTCAAATTGTTTAAAAAGAATAAAGAAATTTTCTTGAAATTCATAGGAAAATTTAGAAGTTTTTAAGAAATTTTTTTACATTTTGAATAATTTTTGAAATTTTAAAGAAAACTTCAAGTCATTTGAAAATATTTTTAGGAATTTAAAAACTTTTAAATAGAATAAAAATATCAAAATTTAAATCCAGATTCGATTGTAGCTGAATTTCCAAGTCAAAAATTTTGACAAAAAGGTTTCTTTCCAGCCAAATATCTGAATTTTTAACCACGAAGAATTATTTGTTACCGTTACATTTTGAATGGAATAGAAATTTTTTTTATTTTAATATTCGAAAGCAAATTTTCAATATAAAGAAATATTATAAACCAGTTAAATTCAATGAAAATGTTCTTTCCATCAATGTAGCTGGATCTTTAAACAAATAAATGAATTTAAAAAATAAGCTCAATTAAATAAAATATCAAATGTTTTAAGAAAACAGTTCACTTTTAAACTCGAAGAAAAGAATTTTAATCAAGAAAGGTGATTTTTAAAAAGAACATTAATTTTTAATAAAAAAATATGAATTCTCTACTGAAACAGAAAAATTTTGTATCAAAAATAAATCATTCAATTTGCATTTTAAAAACTAATTTTCATAGATGAAAAAAACAAATTTTTAAGTTGCTAAATTTAGCCAAAAGAGACGAATTTTTAACAAAATAGTTAAATCCTCAACGAAAATGATGAATTTTCAACTAACAAGCTAAGGTCTCATTTTTTAAACAAACGTTTTTTTAATGAAAAATGATCAACCTACTTAAATTATCTACTGAAAACGAATTTGCAGTCAAAGAAAACTAATTCAAATTTTTTTTCAAAGACTAATTTTCCAACAGTTGACACACGTAGTTTAATTTTCAACATAAAAATATGCATTTTTGACCAAAAACATTATTATCAAACGAATTATATAATTTATAAAATGATCAAAGATTTCAATTTTTAATCAAAAGCAGTTTAATTTTCAAGGAAAGAAACACTCTTTTACCGTTAAATGATTAATTCCAGGAAAATAAGTTTTTAAGAAAAGAGTGGCATTTTCAATCAAAACGTTTATGTTTTTAACTAGTGAACTGGAATTTTCAAACAAATACTTTATTTTCAAATTGAAGAACACAAGGTTTTAACTGAAAATAGAAGAGTTAAATATTTAGTTGAAAAAATGAATTTGCAATAAAAACTAAACGAATTTCTAAAAAAATACTCAAAGTTTTCATCAAAGAGATAAATGTATAATAAATAAAAAAATAGATTGCATTTTTAACCAAATATTCGAATTTTTAGCCAAACGATATGAATTCCGAACCAAAAATATAATAGTAGACTTTTCAACAGAACAAAACAAAATTTTTCCCAAAAATAATTAAATTTTCTTACTAGATTATATTATTTCAGTTAATATTGAAACGAAAAAAATTTTATATGAATTTATTCCAAGTTTCTTTGAAATTCGCTTTGCATTCTTAAAAATTTTTTCGAATTATTTTCAATTAAAAAAATTATAATAGCCTTTTTAACATTATCAATCTATTTTTAGAGGGTTATAATTTTTCAAGTAAACTAGTATATGAAAGCCCTCAGAATAAAAGACTCAAAATTGAAGTTAAAACTTTGTTTAACTCATTTGCAAAACATGCTGTATTAAAAATATTACAAGATTATAATTTTGGTCTTTCAATATTTATGGTCAGGGGAAATAAAAAATTTGTCACGGAAAAATCAGGGAATTTTGTAACTGAAACTTTTTAGCTGCCCAATTTTTTTGTTTGAAGAAAATATTGTTTTTGATTTTTTTATCGTTATTCTAGCATCTTGTATTCCTATTTGAAAACTAGATATCGATTAAAGGCGAGTTCGCCAGAATCTTTAATGCGAAAAGTTTCTACACGTCTCTACGGTTTAGTGAACTCTGCGCAAGTTGGGACACAGACGGCAATTAGCGTAATTAAATAATAATTGAAAGGAAGGTATGGTTGGTTGCTGCTGAAGGGACCCATCTATGTACCACGCCCTAAGCACATTTGTATCTCGACTAATAGCGCAAATCTTTTTTTTTCCTCCGAGCCTTCTTATTTTGGGAATACATCCTTCTTCAGTTAATTAAATCAGTTGAAACACTAGTTTTTTTTTTTTATTAGTTTAAAAATAAGTCGACACTGCTATGTTTAAAAAAAACTTCCCCCTGGTTTTGTGTATTATTTAAAACTATTCTTTGTTTATATAAAATCCTTCGAAATTTCTGAAAATTCTTAAAATTCTTTAGAATTCCCTGAATGTTACCTTTTTGAATTTCATTGAATTTACTATATTTTTTAATATACTGACTGTCCTGAATTCTCTATATGCTCTGAATTCTGTGAATCCTTAAAATCGTTAAATGCCTTAAATTTCTTAAATCCCCTGAATTCCGTGAGTTTATTGAGTTCCTTGAAATCTCTATGTTGCTTAAATTCCCTCAATTCCTTGAATTCACTACATTCTTTGAATTCGCTGAATTATTTGAATTCATTGCATTTCCGAAATTCCATGAATCTCCTGAATTCCGTACAATTCCCGAATTTCTTAAATTCCTTGAATATCATGAATTCCTTGAATCCCTGAAATTTTCTGAATTACCGGAATTCTGTAGATACCCTTTATTCTTAAAATTCTCTTAATTTCATGAATTCCCTACATTTTTTTAATTCCTAGAATTTCCTGAATTCTCGAAATTCTGTGAATTCTCTGCATTAGTTGAATTTCTCGAATTTCTTGAAATCCGTGAATTTCCCAAATTACATGAATTTATTGAATTCCCTGACTTGCTTTACATCTCTGAATCCCCTGAATTGCTATACATCTCTGAATTTCCCGAATTCCTTGAATTCTCTGTATTTCTGAAATTCCATAATTCTATTGAATTTCTGAGATTTTTTAAATTACTTAAATACCCTGAATTTCTTGATTTTCCGGAATTCCATAAATTTTTTGATTCCCTGAAATTCTTGAATTCCCTGATGTGCTTTAATTCTCAGAATTTCCTTGATTCACTAAATGCTTTGAATTTGCAGAAATATTTGAATTTCTGGAATTATGCGAATTCCGCAAATCCCATGAATTTCCATAAATTCCCCGCATTCTCCAAAATAATTATATTCCCTAAATTCCATGAATTCCTTAAATTTCCTGAGTTTCGTTTATTTCCTGAATTCATAGAACTACTTAAATTCCCGGAAATCAGTAAATTTCCTGAATTTCCTTAAATCCTGGAATTCCTTCAACTCCTTAAATTCCTTAAATATCCTGCATCTTTTAATTCCCAGAATTTATACGTTTCTTTGAATTCCTTAAATTAATTGAAGTCCCTGAATTCCGTAAATTTCTTGAGTTTCTTGAACTCCCGATGTTCCTTGAATTACCTAAATTCCTTGAATTCCCTAAATTCTTTGAATTTAATGAACTCCTAACATTCTATCCATTTTCTCAATTCCATGAATTTCCTGAATTCTGTGCATTTCCTGAACTTCTCGAATTCTTTGAATAATATGAATTCCTTGAATCTCTGAAATTTCCTGAATTCTCAAAATGCTCTGGCTTTTCTTAATTATTTGAATTCCCTCAATTACTTGACTTTCAAAAAATTTTGAATTCCCATAATTTCTTGAATTCTCAGAATTCTGTAATTCCCCTAAATTCCCTACATTATTTCAATTTCTTGAAATCCTTCAATTTCCTAAATTACGCGAATTTGTTGGATTCCCTAACTTGCTTTACATCTCTGAAATCCCTAAATTGCTTTACATCTCTGAATTTCCCGATTTCCTTCAATTCTCTGTATTCATTAAATTCCCTAATTCCATTAAATTTTTCACTTTTTTTTGAATTACTTAAATACCCTGAATTCCCTGAATCCCTTGAATTTCTTGATTTCCTTGAATTCCTTCAATTTTTTTGATTTCCTGAAATCCTCGAATTCCTTGAATCCTCTGTATTGCTTTAATTCTCAGAATTTCTTTGATTCTGTAAATTCTTTGAGTTTACGAGAATATATGAATTTCTGAAATTCTGCTGATTCCGTAAATCCCATGAATTTCCATAAACTCCCAGCATTCTTTAAATTAATTATATTCCCTAAATTTTATGGAATTCTTTAATTTCCTGCGTTCTGTTTATTTTCTGAATTCCTTGAATTCCCGGGATTCAGTAAATTTCCTGAATTTCTTAAAATCCTGGAACTCCTTGAACTCCTTAAATTCCTTAAATTTCTTGGATGTCCTTAATTATTTTAATTTCCGGAATTTATACCTTTCATTAAATTTCTTGAATTAATTGAATTCCCGGAATCCAGTAAATTCTCTGAAGTTATTGAAATACTGGAATTGCTTAAATTCCTTGGATTTCTTAAATATCCTAAATTGCTTGGATTTATGAAAGACCCTGAAGTCCGTGATTTCTCGGAATTCCGAAATTTTCTTGAATTCCTGGAATTAATTGGACACCCCGAATTCATTGATATCTTGGAATTCTCTTAATTCTTTCAATTCCCTTTATTTCTTGAATTTTTTGAATTTCTTGAATTTCTTGAATTTCCCGAATTCCCTGAACTCAAGAAAATCTCTAAATTTTTTGAAATCTCTGAAACCCTGCACGATTCTTAATTCATTGAGTATTATCAATTCTTTACATTTTCTAAATTTTTAGGTATCCCTAAAAATCTCGCAATTACCCAAAACCATTGAATTTCTTTAATATCCTGAATTCATTGAATTCTCTCAATTTTTGAAAATCTCTGAATTTCTCAAATTCTCTGAAATTTTTATTTTTTATAATATTTTTATACTCTTAATTACTTGCATTGTCGAAATGTTTTAAAATTCTTTAAATTATTTGAGTATTTGCAATTCCCTGAATTCTCTGACATCTGAAAAAATTCTAAATTCCCTAAATTTCTCGAATCCTCTGCATTTTCTAAATGCTTTGTATTTTCTGAATTCATTGAATATTCTGAATTCTCTCATCTTCCTGAGTTCAAAGAATTTCTTAAAAGATCTGAAATCCCTGAATTCCTTTAATTTTTCTGCATTTTTTTTAAGTCGTTGATATATGCACAGTATAATTTAGATAATTTTATGAATTCTAAAAATTTAGAAGAATTTAAGGAATTCACATATATTAAAAAAATCTGGAAGTGATCTAAAAATTGCAAGATAGTCAAAAGAATTTGAAAGTATTTAAAAGTATTTAAAAGCATACAAAAGAAGCAAAATTTACTTCAAATAATTTAAAATAATTGACTAAATACAAGCATTAGGAAAAAAGTTGACTCTCTTGTACACAATTTTTTGTTTAAATTATGTTAAATTATGTTTCGTTTAAATTATGAAAGTAAATAAATTATGAAAATTTGTTTCAATTATGAAAAAATTTATAAAATTTAAATGAGATTAAAATCAAATTTAAAATCCTATTTAATGTGGAATATGAAAGTTTAGGTTCAGAATTCCTGAAAATAAAACCCAGAATCCAACGACCTAATTTGGTTAACAACCTTAAGATTCTCATCTTGTAATATGAAAAAAGATTTTTTTTAAACACTAAAAAAGAAAAGAAAAAAATTGTTTTTTGGACAAAATTGAAAAAGAGGAAATAAAAAAAAAATATTTGTAAAAATAATTATTAGCGCTTTGGCATTTATAAAGCACTCTTAAATCAAATGAAAAATCGAGCAGGCAGGAACAGCAACGAAACTACGATGCTGACGATGTCAGGGAAAGAGCATCGGGGTTTCGTTGCTGTTCCTGCCTGCTCGATTTTTTTTGCCTTAAGAAGAGTGCTGTATGAGTGTGAAAAACTTGTGATTATTTTTTACAAATGTTTTTCTATTGTAATTTAATAAACTAAGAAGAAGAAAGAAATAAAAAGTAAAGGAAGGGGTTTTTTCGGTTACCTTCGTACTTTTCCTACTTTTTTTATTAATTTTAAATTGCAACAGGAACATTTTATGTTGGTTATCCACATTTGGGCTTTGGATTTCTGGTTTTATTTTCTGGAATTCTAGAAATTAACATCATTATATTATATCGTTTGTATTAGTATTCTGAGATTTAAAAAAATCTCTTATCACACGAATCTTTTCCAGAACAAAAAGTCTTTTTCAACATGGCAGGATGTTAGTACGATCACCGACCGATGTGAATATGTCACGGTGTAGGTTCGTGCATTCTCTCATTATATAATATGCTCGTTTACACAGTACATTATTGTCGCAAATATGTCATTATTGTCGGAAATCATCGAGCCATTATAACCGCCTTGCGTGATGCGGTTCCAGATTTTGCTCCGACGCACTTCTCCGCAATTCAACCGGAAGTTGCAAACACGTCATAACCACCAGTGACACTGGGTCCCGCTTTGGAACAGATACATTATATCTTTACAAGAATTCAAACGATAAAACCTATAAAATACAAACTAACAGATAAAAATAATTTAGGAATCTGTATTATCATCAGAGCTAGTTACTATCGATCAGTATAGATGGCATTCCACAATCTGTGAAATTCGAATTCAACTATCGATCAAGTTAACTCTTCAAATAACAAAAAAAAACTCAACGTCATTTTTGACAAGATGGAAAATAAAATTAAAAATTTTTTAAATTAAATTCTTCTGGAAAAAGATCTTCTCAAGTCGCTCCACTGGGAAACGAACCCTAGAACTTACGATTTCCTGTTAGCTGCTTCTCTAATTAAGCTATTTGAGAGATCGACCACAAAATCCTTTTTCAGAAATAAACGATACATAAAGCCAGATGTTCTAAGCCAGATGTTATCAAGTCAGATGTTAACGATACATAAAACCATCTGCTTCAGCAGAAATTACATCTTATTTGAATAAAAATGCAACTATTTGGTTGCTAAATTCAACAACTTTTTTGAAAAGTCATACTTTTTGTTTAAAAATTCCGCTGTTTTGTTTATAATTAAACTATTTCGTGGAAAATGTACTTTTTATTCAATTTTAATATTTCCATGCTAAGAGGATCACTGAAATCTCTTCTAGATAAAAATTCAACTATTTAAAAAAAATTGTTGTTTAAATTAAAATTCCTTCTGTTTTATGAGAAGTTTCATCTTTCTTAGACAAAAATGCAACTCTGTTTGGTTGAAAATTAAAATATTTTCTTTAAAAGTCATACTTTACGGTTGAAATTTCTATCGTTTTCTTGGAAACTTAAATATTTTGTGAAAAATTTACTTTTTGTTAAAAATTGATACTTTGGCGTTGAAAAATGAATTCAATTCTTTCCAAATGAAAGTTCAGCAAAAAAAAGTGTTCCTTTTTGTTAAAAAATAATCTGTTTTAGTATAAATTTTATCTTTTTTTGATGAAAATGCAATTATATGCTAGAGAATTCCAATATTTTGTTAGAAATTTATGCTTTTTGGTTTTAAAAAAATCTTACATTTTTATTGAAAAGTCAACTTCTTCATAATAACTTACTTTTTGTGAAAAAATCTATATTTTGATCTTGAAAAGTCAACTGAAGCCTTTTTTGGATAAAAATTAAACTTGTTTATATTTTTATTTTCAAATTAAAAACTGATCTACTTTAAGACAAATTTCATATTTTATTGATAAAAATGCAACTGTTTGGTAGACAATTAAACATTTTTGTTATAGTCATCCTTTTGGGTTAAAAATTCGACCTTTTGAATTGAAAATTTCATTTTGTTTCGTAAAAACTTATTTCTTGTCTATAAATTCATATTTTAACCGTGAAAAGTCAACTGAAATCTTTCTCAACCGATAATTTGAATATTTTTTGAAAATTTATCTTTTTTATTTGAAAATGTATTTATTTGAGTAGAAATTCAATTTTTTACGAAAATTCAACTTTTTAGTTAAAAATTATTTTTCCCAGCTTGAGTTTACAATTATTTTGTGCGGAAGATTTATTTTAATTAATTTGTTAAAAAATCTTTTTTTTTAGAGTTATATATTAAGTTGAAAATTCATCTATTTGATTGACAGTTTAACTATTTTGTTGCCAAATTATCTTTTTTCAATCGAAAATTAAACGAATTGATTAAAATTTAAGCTTTTTGTTAAACATTTATTTTTTTATGGAAGGAAAATTGGAAAATTGTAACTGTTTAGTGTAAAAGCCTTTTTTTGATTTAAAATTAATTTTTCAACTGAGATTGTAACTTTCCCATTTTTTTTTCAAGATTGATTTTATCGAATTGAAAATCCTACTTTTTTGGTAAATCTAATTTTCATGGTCGCCATTTCAGTTTTAAAATTCTCTTTCTTGTCATATAAATTTATTCTTTTATATCAAAAATTCAACTATTATCTTTAAAATTTCATTATTTTGATGAATATTTAGGTATTTTTTAAAAAGTCATCTTTATAGCAGAAAAAACATTTTTTTCTTTAAATAAATGAATAAATTAAAATTTATTTAATTTGTATTTTAAATACTGTTTTATTCCGCTATAAAAGATTCTATATTAAAATTATTACAAAATTGAAATTCTGTTACACTAAAATTTTCCAAAAAATAGTTAACTTTTCAGAAAACCAATTTTTTCAACTAAATTGACGAATCATCAACCAAAAAAAATTTTCTGACAAACTAATTCCATTTTCAACCAGGTAAGATGAAAAAAATCGTTGAAATTTGTTAAAATCGCTTTAAATTACTGAACTTAATTGAAAATTTCTTGGAAAATATCAAAACATCCTCAAACATTTAAAATCCCTAGAAATTTTTTTAAATCTCTTGAAAATGTATAAAGTGCTTTAAAATCTTGGAATTTTAAAAATACCCTAAAATATTTAAAATTCTTTACAATCTTAGACTAAATTATAAAAATCAATTGAAAATTTCTTAAAATCTATTAAAATATCCTGAAATATATAAAATCCTTTAAAGCCTTCTATTAAATTACTGTGATCAATTGAAAATTCCTTGGTTATGAAAATAAACTGAAAAATTTTACACATCTTTTAAAACGTCCTGAATTATTTAAAGTTCTTCAAAATCTTTTCAAAACTCTTGAAATTTTGTAAAGCTCTTGAAAATATCTTGAAATTTTTAAAAATACCATAAAACTTTTCATATCTTTTAAAATCTCATACCATATTATTAAAATCAATTGAAAATTCCTTGAAATTTATTAAAATATCCTAAAACATATATAAATTTGAAAATTCTTTGGCATCTTTTAAAATATCCACACATATTTTAAATCCTTAAAAATCTTTTGAAATCTCTTGGAATTTTTTAAAGCTCTTGAAAATATCTTGAAATTTTTAAAATACCCTAAAATATTTTAAATCCTTTAAAATATCATATTAAATTTCTGTAATCAATTGAAACTTCCTTGGAATGTTTTAAAATTCTTTCAAATATTTCAAATCCTTCTAAATCCTTTGAAATACCTAGACCTTTTTTTTAAGATTTCTAAAGTACTTTGAAATTGTTTAAATAACTCAATCTGAGTAATTTAATCTAAAATTTTGAAAGATTTGATATATTTTGAGATATTTTAATAGATTCTAAGGAATTTTGAATTGATTTTTATAATTAATTATGAAATAAAATTTTTTTTTATATTCAAGGAGTTTTCAAGAGCTTTAGCTGGGTTATTATTTAAAATAATTCCAAAGTACTTTAGAAATCTTTAAAAGATGTCAAGGTGTTTTCAAAATTTTTGAAGGTTTTGAAATATTTGGGAGTATCTTAAAAGGTTCCAAGGAATTTTTAATTGATTACAGCAATTTAATATGAGATTTTGAAGAATTTGATATATCTTAGGATATTTTAAAGGATTCCAAGGAATTTTCAATTGATTTCAATAATTTAGAATGAGATCTTAAAGGATTTAAAATATTTTAGGGCATTTTTAAAATTGCAAGGAATTTCCAAGGGACTTAAAAGAATTTTAAATATTTTAGGATGTTTTAAAACATTCCAAGGAATTTTCAATTAATTTCCATAATTGAAAGTGATTTCAAAGAATTTTAACGATTTTTTTCCATTCTTTCTCGTTGAAAGTGGAACTACTTTGTTCGAAATTTATTTTTTTTTTGGTTGATGATTCATCAATTAAGTTGAAAAAATTTTTTTTCTGAAAGTTTCACTATTTTGTAGAAAATTCTTTTTGTTTGAAAAATAATCTTTTTTAATAACAAATTTAACTGTTCTATGTTTCGTAGAAAAGTGATCATTTTATTTGAGATTTTTTTTTTTATTAAATACACGTCTTTCTTGGTAGAAAATTTATCTTTTTGTCGAAAATGTAACTATGGTTAAACATTAATTTTTTATATAGAAAATTAGTTTTGGTGACAAATAAATTTCTTTTGTGTAAAATTCACGTAATTTATTGGAAATGCCTTTTTTAGTACACAATTCAGCTTTTTGGATGAAAATTTAACTAATTGTTTTAGTTAAAAGTTTAACTATTTCTATTAAAGTTTACTCATCTAGTAATTAATATTAATATAATATTTTATAATTATAATATTAACATCAGTAATATACAGTAAAACTCTTCTATAGCGCCGATTTTGGGGCTGACGGTGGGTGGGAACTAACTCCTTATAGCCCGCTCCGCTTTTGTTTGTTCAAGCTTAAGTGCTGTTATTCCCACTTGCGGCGCGGTGTCAATTCTAGGAATGGCTATAGAAGGGAGGGCTGTTGGGTTTTGGGTTAAAAATTTAACCTTTTGAATTGAAAATCCATTTTTTTCGTAAAAACTTTTTTCTTGTCTAAAAATTTAAATTTTAACCGTGAAGAGTCAACTGAAATCTTTTTCAACCGATGATTTAACTATTTTTTGAAAATTTATCTTTTTTATTTAAAAATGTATTTATTTAAGAATAAATTAAATTTTTTACGAAAATTCAACTTTTTAGTTAAAAATTATTTTTCTCTGCTTGAGTTTACAATTATTTTGTCCGGAAGATTTATTTGAATTACTTTGTTAAAAAATCTTTTTAACTCGCGTGAGTGACAACCGCAGACCCTGCGGACCCCGCGCAGCTCCTGTTATACCTACTTGCGGCGCGGTGTCAATTCTCGGAATGGCTATAGAAGGGAGGGCTGTTGAAGAGTTTCTCTATATATACAATAGTAATAATATTCATATTATATGCACCTGGAAAAAAATAACCTCAATATCGACACATGCATGAAATTCAGAATCCTACGAAACATTAAAATCGCCAATTTCTTCAATTTCTTTCAAATGTGGATCGAGATATAAATAGAAGACCACCAAAGTTTTCCGAAGCTTTCAGTTCGCAATCATCGTGCAGCAAAAAACCTCAGAACCTTCTATTTTGCGACGCCTACCGTAGGTATGGTGGGGGTAAATTTCTAGCTCGATCTGGCAGCATTGAGATATGAGCGCGAGAGGATATAACTGAGAGAGGATATAAACGCGATTCCAGTGTATTTAAATATTAATGATGAAAAAAAATGAAAAATTATTGAGGAAAAATCAAGCAATTTTGAAAAGGAAGTTCTTGGACACCCTGCATAATTCTACCAGCAATAATTAGCAAAACAAATCTGGAAACTAAAAATTACGTACAGTTAGACGACTCCTAAATAGGGATCTTAGTGTTTCCGGTCCGTAACTGGTTTGGATAAGGCCAAGGCGACATGACACCTCATGGATTAATACATTTGCGAAATTTATTCGCAAGAGCGTTAAAGTTTTATAAGTCGGGCTCATAAAACGCAGTCGAGAGTAGTGAGAGTACCAGGGAGAGCGCTTTGCGCCTCCTCGCCCTCTCACCATTTTGGACTTTATGACTCTCTCTCTCTCTCTCATCTCCTCTCCTCTATGGCGCGGCAGAAAATTATGCAGATGGCGGAGAAAAGCTTTGATAAACACGACAGTCTCTGATCGTTATGCAGATCCGCGCCACTGTAAAATGGCGGCAATCTCTCCCTCTCACTCATAGCCTTCACCCCTCGAGCCACGTCTCTGGACCACCCGGGGTGTTTCAGTTTCTCATCCCCCATTCCTATTCCCGTTCCCATTCCCTACTCTGGATAGGACCTGGAAGCTTCAACCCCTCCTTTGCCACTGATTTTCACACCCCGAGCTGGGGGCGACTGGCGTGGTAGGTATTTCCACCCCATAAGTCGGGGGTGGAAAAGTGAGCGCGGCGCGTCTGCGCTCGAGAGAGAGAGAGAGAGAGAGATATGCACCGCCGCGCGATTTCATTGGAAGATACAAGCTACCACTTTAAGATACAATCTATCCATTCCCCACCCCTCCTCGAATTTTGTGTTTGCGTTTGTGTTTCATTGGGGGTGAGATATAGGAGGCGAGTTATCGACACGCAGTGTCTATTTCACACTCGTGCGCGATCAAATCCGATGGGTTCCTTTATTGCCTCCCTGCCTCTCTGCCTGCCTACTCTGCGGTTAGAGGGATGTTAAGATGCAAATATGATTTCATCACGAGGATTATTGATATATGAATACTAGGGTAGTCAAAAAATGTTTTACAAAAATTTTTTTTCACTCTAGATGGAAAGACCCCCTCCCCCCCACAAAAAAGTATCGATTTATAGAGAAAGAAAATTCGTAATTTTTTTTTGAGATTCTAATATTAACAGGTGCCACCGGGCACTTCAAAATTCCATTTAATCAACATGGGGAAAATTTGAACTTTTGAATAATTGAACTCTTGTTCCAAGGTTTCATCAAAATGCGCCAAATTTTTTTAGAAATTAAAGAGAAGTGTCTACGAAATAAAACTATACTGATAAATTTTGGATAAATAATCATAATTATTTTTACTATTTTTATTTTTTAATTAAATAATTTTTTTTAATAAAATAAAACTATAATGATAAATTTTATTTCTGACCCACCCTTCAGCGCCCCAAATTTGTTTAAATAATAAACAAATGTTTATTAATTAAACATTAATTTATTTCCAAAAAATGTAAAAAAGAATCGTATTTTCTGATTGAAATGCAATATTTTGTCATTGTTTAGATTAGTAAATTTTTATTAAAACATTACGTAATTATTTAAATAATTCTTATTTTTTTATTTTAAAAATTTCTTAAAAATGAGCCAGAGATGTCCACATTTTTGAAATTAGTATCCTATGATACTTCATTTTTAATAATTACATAATTTTAATATGTTTCTTTTAATATTTAACAAATTTCTATTTGTTCAAACAAATTTTATTTGCTCATGCAATAATTCTTCAATAAATGAAAAAAATATTTTTGAAAATTAATTATTTAAACAAATTATATTCGTCTAAACAATTAAAAAGTGTTGAATGTATTCTTTCTATAGAATATACAACCAGAAACATAATATGGAAGTTTATCGTAATTTCAAAAATTGCATAATCTTTTCATTATTCTTATAAAAAAATTAATAAACAAATGCAGTAATTAGGCATTTTTGACAGAAAACTTCGTTTTTTAGCTATTTTTTTTAATAAGGAACTTTATGCTATTTTAGAAAAATTAATAATTTTTTTATCAATCTTATAATTTTTTTAAATAAACTCCATAAACTAATTTATAGCTAAGGCATTTGTTGAAAGAAAAATTCGTTTTTTTTCCTGACATCTTTTTTAATTAGGAACTTCAGAATAAGTTCAGAAATAATTTATAAATCATTAATCAATTTTGTTTCAATTCAAATTTCTTGCATTATAACTCAAAAAGCATAAAATTATGGAAAATCGTAAAACAGCTTTCTTTTGTATTTCAGATCAAAATTCTGGACACAAAAATAAAAACTGAATTTTCAACTCAATAGTTAAATTTGCGACAAAATAATTAAACTTGTTACAGAATAGGTGAATTTGTTACAAACCAGGTGCATTTTTACTCACAAATATGAATTTTTAGCCAAGTAATTTAACTTTTTGAGAAAAGACAAATTTTCAACGCAATTGTTCAATTTTGAACTAAAAAATATAATTTTACAACAAAAAATGGAATACTTTAATTTAAAGTTAACAAATTAATTAAACACAAAATGTGAACTAGGAAGGCGATTACGTAATTTTAATTAATTTTAATTTCACTTCTACGTGAATTACAAAATTTGACAGAAAAATAAAGATAAAATTTAATTTAACGTGGAAATGAAATAGAAACAAAATAAAATTACATCATCGTTTTCCTGTTAAATTGAACGGAAAAGGACGAATTTAAAAAAAAAATTTGAATCCTCAACATAATAGATGAATTTTTTACAAAAAAGATTACATTTCTACCTGAATAGAAAATTTTTTTAATAAATAATTAAGTTTTTAATCTAAAAAGTTGAATGTTTCCGAAATCAGTTTACTTGTAAAACGGAAAAGAGGAAATTTTTACGAAAAATTTATTTTCAATCAAGAAAGATGAATTTTCAAATTATAAGAAAAAAATATTTCACAAAAAATTGATTAGCTATATTTTCAGATCGAAACTTTATTTTTTAAAATAGGAGAAATTTCAAGAGAATAGTTAAATTTCAAAATTACTAGTTTAATTCTATATTAAAAATAAGGATTTTTTACCAAAAAGCTGAACCTTTAACACAAAAATGTAAATATTGAAAAAAAGGTAATTTACGATCAAAAAGTTGATTTGACAACTAGAATGAGAAATCTACAAACAAAAAAAGAAATTTTTTACAAAGCATACCAACATTATACCACATAATTTAAAAACATAACCAGTCGGTTGATTTTTCAACCAAAAAAACGGTCAGTGAAGAAAATTAAATACCATCCAAAAAAAATTAATTCTTTCTTAATTAGTTTCATTTTTGACCAAAAGGATGAACTTTTCATTGAAAAAATTATTTTTCAACGAACAAGATTAATTTTCTGCAAAAGGTGAAATATTTAATAATTCATGTATTTACAAGTAAATAGTTGAATTTTAAATTATAAAAAATAAGTTCATAACCAAAAATGGAATAGTTAAATTTTAAGTTGAAAAATTTAATTTTCAACCAAAAGCAAAACGAATTTAGAACAAAAGAGTAGAATTTTCAACTCAGAAGATACATCTTTAAATAAATGAAATAAATTTGTAAAAAGGGAGGTACATTTTTAATGAAGCAGTTTAATTTTTAAACAAAAAAGATAATTTTGAAGAAAAAAAAGTTTCATTTTTACAAAATAATTGAAATTCTAACCAAATAGTCGATATTTTTAGCTGTATAATTTTTTTTTATTTATTTTTTTCTAAATATGTGTAAAAACAATTCTTAGTAATTTTTTTAATAACGTAAATTTACTTTTGAGGTTATAAAAAAATTTCGCGTTCTAAAGATGTCGTTTTTACAATAGAATTAATTAAATAATATGCAATATTAATAAATTAATATGCAAGAAATTTTAATTTCTTCGAACAAATTTTAGTTCTTCAAATATTATTTATAAGCTATTACAGATTTGCGTTAATTTTTTAAAAACAAATTTTGTTTTTTTAGAGGAATCATTCAAAAATTTTGTTTCGAAAATGCTTCCCTTCTGATTATTTAGCAGAAAACAATAATTTTTTATTTTATTTAAAAATTCTCAGTATGATAACGTATAAACAAGTGGTTGTATTCTTTTTAAATCGTCTTGCAATTATTTTAAGTTAATTGTATTGATTAAGAGACTTTACTAAATGAAAATATTTTTTATTTATTTAAATAAATTTTATAAACAAATATAAATTGATGTCAATATTCATTCTGCAGATTTCATTTTATAACCGGAAATAAATTCTAATCAAATTGAAACATCCTTTAATTACGATAATTTATCACCCAAAATTTATTGTTTTTATTATAAACAATTTTCTTTAAAACTCCCCGATTTCATCACTTTTTTAAGGGATTGCCTTCATATACAATTAACTTTAAATTTTTTTGAAAAAAATGTAGTAAATTCTTTAGAAATGGCGAAATTGCAAAATTTTAATGTAATTGTGTATAATCGAACATTATTATTTGTTAATAACATATCATAGGCCAAAGAATTTTCTAAATATATTTAACGTGACTCATTTAAAGTCATTGCAGGGAAATTCAGAGTTTTTATATATGGAGAAAATCCTGAAAACATCATTAAATTTGTTAAATGAATTTGTTTATGAAACGAACAATTAATTTATATGTAAAAAAATGGTATCGAAGCATTGTAGTGACTTAACCGAATTCTCGAAAAATCTGAATGGTCATAAGAGAATAACAGAAATTCTTAACGTCTTTTCAGACTAAATGGAGCTGTGAATTATACATTTTTAAATTATATTTTTTCTAATGTCCAGTCTTATGGCAATGATAACGTTAAAAAGTTTATTGAACTTTGCTATAAACAAATGAGTGAATGAAAATGATTTCGTAGGGGTTGGTGGTAATTCGTCACTTAATGTGCAATAAATTTGAACAATTTAAGGTCAAAAATAGTTTTTTAGTTAGAATAATAAAAGTTAATAAACAATTTGTTTTTTAAGTGCAATTTTTATAAACAAATATCCATATCAGGTATTTTTGATGGAATAAATAACATGTTTTCTTTGAAATTGATCATATTTTACTTGGAAATAAAACTTGAGTATCATGTTTGATCACCGAATTAAATTTAATAATTGTTTAAACCACGTTAATTAACAAATGCACTATTAGGCTAGTTTTGGAGGTACAAACTTAATTTTTTCAATGAAATGTAAATAACTAACTTCTACATTTTTTAGAAAACTTTGATGACAGTAAGCAATTTATTATTGTAAACAGCAATTGTTTAAAAAAATCCTTATCATTTAATGAAGTTATAATCAAAATACCCCTATTTTCACGAAAGTAAAAGCCAGTTATTTAGCAATGATTTTGTGCTGTGAATCGATAACATTTGATATTTGTCCAACCAAACTTAATTAACAAATGCATTCTTTAGCTATTTTTCAGCATTTAAACTTGCTTTTCTTTTAACAATTTACTGTCGAAAACTTTATTTCTTAAATTTTTGTTAGTTTGATAGCAGTTATAGTTTGATATAATTATAATATTTATTTAATAATATAATAATTATCTGTATGTAAGCAAAATTTTCTCGATCTATTCAATTTTAACATAAGTTTTTTTTGTGATATATAATTAAAATTAATTAACAGTAATTCCTTGCCCTGATATATACGATATTTCATTTATAAACACACAAAATGTTAAAAATTTGTTTGAAAAATGATTGTTAACATTAATAAATTGCTTACTCTCATCAAAAGGTCCTAAAAATTTAGAAGTTAGTTATTTACAGCTGATTTGCAACCAAAAAATTAAGTGTGTACCTCCAGAAATAACCAAATAGTGCATTTGTTAATTAAGTTAGTTTAAACAATTATTAATTTTTATTTGATGGCTTATTAGTATACTTAAGTTTTATTAACAAGTAATATGTGATTAATTCCACAGAAAAAAACTTTATTCATTCCATTAAAAATATCTGATATGGATATTTATTTATAAAAACTTCTTTACAATAACAAATTGTTGATGAACTTTTATTAATTCGACTGAAAAACTCTTTTTGTTCATGAATTGTAAAAATTTAGTGAGGATCAACTGACGAATCACCACCAATTTCCACGAAACCATTTCCATTCACTTATTTGTTTATAACAAATTCAAGAAGTTTAAAACATTTCCATTGCTATTGGACATCTTTTTTTGGATACTTTTTTTGATTTTCTAGGTATTTACATTATTAACATTATATAAAGATATTTCATCATGATAAATAAACAACAACATTTTTATAAACAAATTATTTGTTGAAATTTTTAAAAATAATTTTTAATAATTAAACGTTTTTGAGTTATATTGCAAGGAATTTGAATAGAAACTATATTTTAATGTAAAAAATGTCTTTTAAGACTATTCTCATTCATATTATAAACAAATGTAATAAACAAATGCATTATTTGGGAATTCGTCGACCTATAAGCCCGTTTTTTATTTATAACAAATTTAATAAAAGAAGTAAATTAATAGAAAAATAAATTAACCAAATAAATTATAAATATGTAATATAAGACATTTATTTCTAACAATTATTAAATTTACTGTTTAATAATTCCTTGTATTCAAACCCTCTTGTGTTGGCCAACTGCAAGTGCTGAATGAAAATAAAAGAACTTTTTTTTTTAAAGTAAAAGTTCAGAAATTAAGAAAAAAACGAGTTTTACGTCGACAAATGCCCAAATAATCCATTTTTTACTTTTGTTTAAAAAAAACAAATTTATTAAATAGTTAATGGATGTGGCTAAGGTTATCATGAAGTTCCCAAATTCAAGGACTGGCATTGTGAAAAACGAATTTTTCCGTCGATAAGTGCTGGAATAATGCATTTGTTTATTAAATTTCTTTTATATAAAATAATCAATGTCATCAACAAATTATGAATTTTTCTGAAATTATTACAGAGATTCCTAATTTTCAAAAATTCACATAAAAAAATTAATTTTTCTGACGATAAATGCCTAAATAATGCATTTCATTAATAAATTTGTTTATAATATTAACAAGAATAGTCTTAAGAGAAATATTTTTCATTCAAATCTTGTTTCCATTCAAATTTCTTGCGAGATAAACAAAAAAATATGAATTATTGAAAATTATAGAAAACACATTTTCAACAAATGATATGTTTATAAAAAAATTTTTTGTTAATTGTATCATGATGGAATATCTTTATATGATGTAAATCCATTAAACATTAGTGATTACAACAATTTTCTTATTACTGGCGAGCATCAGGAACGTCAAATAGTAAAAATTGTCATTTTTTCGTTATATTTATCTTGTGTCACGATGTTTGTCACCAGTAAACTCCGAAACTTCTTAACCGATCTTGATGAAATTTTGTATTCTGCATGTAATTTGGTCCAACTTGAAGGATAGAATGCTTTTTATCTTATTTGATTACCTCAACATTTTGGGCAAGCAGCCAAAAGATGGCGATAAGTTTAGTATAATTTAAATTCAACGTAGTATAACTGAGTCACAGCAACGCGTAACTGGGGCTGCTAGTTTATTTATAAAAAATTGAAAAACTAAATTAAAAATCATTTGTAAGTAAATTCATAATAATAATCTTATTACTATTTATCATATTTAATATTAATCTACAATATTAAATGTTAATGCATACTTAATAATTTAATTAAAAATTAAATTGATAAGTTACTATTAAATTCCTTACCAGAAGAATTTGCAAAATTTGAGGTGAGAATTGGAGGTTTCAATCAGCTTTTTTAGAATAATCTAATTAACGACAAACTTTGAGTTTACAAGCAATAATAATATTAACTATAAAATCTTTGAAATTTCATCAGCTACAAAAATCGTCAGTAATTTCGAAACAATAGCATCACTGCTAATACATTTTTTTTGTTTAGTGAGACACCAGAAGACTTGCTTAGGGCTCCCTGAAAACTTTTTTTTTACTTGTGCCGGAAATCGAGGGTTCTTCTAACACCAAAAGAGACACTTTACACGGGTGAAATTTAAGAGAAAAAACTTCTATTTGTAGACCCTATGAAAGATACATTTAAAATAGAAATAATTCATGATCCAGAACTCAATGATGATGTTTTACTATTAATATGTCGATCGGAACATATGTAGCGATCCGCGACGAAAAAGCCCAAACACGGACGAATTCCCAGCGCGGCCGTTGAAGAAGAAAAATATTTAGTGACAGGCCCTCCAATAGGGTGGTTGGTTATTAGGGTTCTTATTAGCTCAGCATATGGACCAGAAGGGAGAATCTAAGATAGCGATCTTTCCTGTGCAGCGATGAGAGATACGGTATTTTTGAAGTAACAGGTCCTATTTCAAGGGATTACCGATAAGGTAATATCTAGAGTGTCGATCTTGGTTTTGTTCCTCCATACGAGATGCAAATGGTTGCCCTTTTTCCTTTGTTGTTAACGCTCAGACCACAAAGTGGAATCGTATATCGAAAATCGGATTCTGTATTTCAATTATATTTTATAGCGGTATATTTGATTTCTAACGATAGGTTATAGCCGTTAGTGTAGTACAATATGGATATGCTAATTTATTTCTTCCAAACACGAACAACAAATTGTTCCTGGATCCAGTGATCTCAGATTTGAAACGAGGTTCACTTCAATACTATCACAGGTCTGTGTGCGTGTGAATATAGTAGGAGACGAAGATTGGGTTGCGCGCGCAACCTATCACTCCTCTTCTGAATTTGAAAACTCGAAGATGCCCGATTGCCGGTCGAAAAACTTCGGCGGTTCTATTTATACCTCTGTCTGCTTCGAAATAAAATCCAGAAATTGGGATTTTAATATTTTCAAATTTCGATGCTGGCGATTCTCATGATTTGAATACTTCGCGCGCCTCTTTATATACGTATATTTTGAGGTTACGTTATTCCAAGTATAAAATACAAATTTTATAAATATGCGTAGCCGAGTCCGCAAGCAGGAATTTGAGTAGTGGGGGAGGCTTCAATGAAAAGCACTACCACCACTTACCACTACATCTTCAGACGCTCATATCCGTGTTCGGTCTCCGACTACGTTTATCATGCCTATATTTGCAGTTTAATATCAAAAAAAGTAATCAACTTAAAAAGTTTCTGATTTTTGCAAATAAAAGAGCAACTCAACAACTATCGATCGGTGTAAAAACCTAACACTCGATTTTTGGCGGATTGGTCCCTTTCTTCGCGGACGGTCACAAACATACACACACACACACACACACGCATATATATATTTTTTTTTAATGATAATATTATAATTATGTTATATTGTAATAGTCTTATTTATATCTTTATCCGTATTTGAAAGAAATTAAATAAATTGGCGATTTTGGAATTCATCTCGTTTGGATAAAAACTCAATTATTTGGTTAAAAAATTAATTATTTTGTTGTCAATGCAAGTATATTGTTAAACATTAAAATCATAAGTTTTGGGTGGAGAATTCAATTATTCACTTAAAGTTGAACCACTTAATGAAAAAATTAATTTTTTCTTATTAAGTATTTGTAATTATACTTGGAAATTCAACTATTTGCCTTCAAATTAACTTTTTTGTTGAAAATTTTACTGTTATGTAAAAATTCACCTTTTGGGCGTTAAAAGTCAACAATTTGATAGAAATTTAAACTATTTGGTCGAGAATTAAAATCTTTGTTAAAAAATCATATTTTTGGGTTAAAAATTCAGCTTTTTTGTAGATAATACTCTTTTTTACTTTAAAATTAAATAATTTCGTTGAAAATTCATGTATTTTGTTGGAAATTGACCTTGTTCGGTAGAAATTTAATCTTTTTGGTTGAAAATGTATAATTTTTCTATCAAAAATGCAATTGTTTGGTTGAAATATCAACTCTTCAAATATCAATTCTTGGGTTTAAAAGTCGATTATTTCACTAAGGGTTGAACTACAGTGAAACTCTTCTATAGCGCCGATTTTGAGGCTGACGGTGGGTGGCAACTAACTCAATATATGCCGCTCCGCTTTTCTTTGTTCACGCCCGACTGCTCGCCTGAATGACAGCCGCAGATCCCGCGCACCCCGCACAGTACCTATCACGCCAACATGCGGCGCGGCGTCAATTCTCGGAAGTGCTATAGAAGGGAGGGCTATTGAAGAGTTTCACTGCACTTTGGAAAAAATACGCTTTTTTTAACAACTTTGTATAATTACGGTTGAAAATTAAACTATCTGGTTAAAAGTTTAACTCTTTTATTGAAAACTCATATTTTTCGCTTAAAAAATTGAACTTTTTGTAGATAATTCGTCTTTTGTCTTTAAAATAAAGTAATTTCGTTGAAAATTTATGTATTTTTATAAAATTTGTCTTTTTTTTGTAGACCATTAATTTTCTTGGTGGAAAATTCATCCTAATGGTTGACAATTTAACAACTTTCTTGAAAATCAATTTTTTCTATTAAAAATTATTTTTCATCAGAAAATGTAACTATTCTAGGATTGATTAAAAATTAATCGTTTTTATGTGTGATAAAATTAATTAATTTTGTTAAAAAGTAAACTTTTCGGTTGAAAATTGATATATTTTGTTAATTAGATTTCTTGCTAACATTAAAAAAACTGCAAAATAAAAAAACTGCCTTAAAATCGTCCTGAATCTTATTTTTTTCATTTTCAAAATGTTTTTAAATACTCACTTAAAATTAATTTTTTAAAATAAAAAATAATTTTTAGTTTTCTTAGCAATCACAACCATTTTTGTTATTCTTTTTAAATATTTTACAATTTTCGACAGGCTGATTTTTTTTTTTAAATATGCAAAAATCTACATCGTGTTTCAAATTATTTGAAGTAATTTCAAGTTTTAAATTAATTTTGAATCTTTTTTTAAATTAAAATTGTAGCGTTCAAAGCTAAAATTTAGCTAATTACAATTTTAACAATTCAAGGCTTTCGATTTCGAAGCATTCTGTTCAAATTTGTATAGTTTTTAATATGTGTTTATAATGGATTGTTTTAAATGAACCGTAAAATATTGCTAATAATTAACGAAATTTTCTGTTTTTAATTTAAAAATTTCAAATTGAATGATTTCTAAATAATTTTTTTTTTATATTTGAAGTCATAATTGAAAATAATTTTAAAAACTAATATTTATTAATTCTTTAATTTTGAACGGATTCAGAATCATCTTCTAAAATCAATTATTTTTGCATGAATTTTCAACAAAGTTGTTAAAT
>NC_046665.1:128857662-128887889 GCF_010883055.1 Belonocnema kinseyi
ATATTTTACAATTGAAATAACGTAACCTCAAAATATACGTATATAAAGAGGCGCGAGAAGTATTCAAATCATGAGAATCGCCAGCATCGAAATCTGGAAATATTAAAATCCCAATCTCTGGATTTTATTGCGAAGCAGATAGAGATATAAATAGAACCGCCCAAGTTTTTCGACCGGCAATCGGGCACCTTCGAGTTTTCAAATTCAGGAGAGGAGTTATGACTTGCGCGCGCAACCCAATCTTCGTCGTCTACTATATTAACACGCACGTAGCCCTGTCATAGTATTGGTGTGTAGCTCGTTTCAAATTCTGGGAACACTGCTTGGATCAAGCAGAAACAGTAGTGTCAGAACGTGGGTATCTCTGGCATGCGCAGTACGCTGGGGGCAGTACCTACTTCAGCAGCCAATGGGAAGTTGGCGGTAACTTTTAAATTCGGATATAAGCATTTTATTATTTTTCTACAGAATTCAAAGTCAAAATTAATTTTTACCTGCATCCATTTGATTTTCTCGCAGATCTAAAATTATACAACAGGTGAAAAATAATTATTAAGCTATAATAAAAAAAACGCACACAAAATCTAGGCCAAGTATTAAAGAAAAAACAATGACTTCATTTATTTTTTGTTCTAACCGTCAACCAATTTTCTCTGATGCTTCTATTATTTTCATCTTTCACACTTTTATCGCTTTCTACAGAAACCGATATAGCGATAAAAAGTATTAAAAACTGTTATAAACAATAATTAATACATTAAATTTTGATGATAATCAAGAAAAAAATCTCCCGCAGATAATTTTACAGCTCAAATATGTGGTGTGTTGTCTGCTAAAACAAAAAACAGTTTACTCGCCATACCGCATTTACAATAGTCAAATAATGGTTAAATACTTGTGATTAATAAAAAGTGCTCTTGCATCTTGGTTATATAAAATATTTTTTTTATCAAACATCATCATCTTATTTTACTTATTCTAAGTCTGCTGAAAAATAATGAAGTGCAAATTTCTGCATTTAAAAGTTCCCGCCAGCTTCCCATTGGCTACTGAAATGGGTGCCGCCTCCAGCGTACTGCGCATGCCAGAGGTAATTGCGTTCTGACAACACTGAGCAGAAAATAATTGTAAGAAAGTATTTTCGCTAGCCATAATAAAAATAAAAAAATTTTGTTCTTTCGGCACATACTAATTTACACTAGGATGGCTCAAAAACTCAATTTTTTTAGGGGAACGACCTTCCCCTTTGAGGTAATCCAACCATTACTGGAACAACGTGAAAAGTATGTTTCAATAATTAATTTTTCAATAAAAACGAGTAAATATGCATTAAAACTCAATATTAAATATCATAAATATTAATGATATCAACATTATGTATTTACTTTTAAAAATAAATTAAGTGAATTAACTTTTCTGTTGAAAATTTATATTTTCGATTTAAAAATATAACTGTTTTGAAGAAAACTTGTTTTTTTTTTTAATTGAAAATTCAACAGTTTGGTTCAAATTTTGCTTTAACAGTTTTATTGGAAATTCGTTTTTTTTAATAATTCAACTGCTTTCAATTTGTAATAGAAATATTTTGTGGTTGATATATCAACTATCATACTTATTGATCAGAATTCAACTTTTTTTTGGTTAACCTTATACTTTAATTTTCTAATCAATTTTTTAATTTTAAAATGAAAAAGACTAATTTTCTACCAAATAGATGAATTTGAATTAAAAATATATAATGGTTGATATTTCAACCACAAAATGTGTTAATTATAAATGAAAAATATTAAATTCATTTTAAAAAAATGTAATTCACGCAAATTTTACCCCCAAATAGTTTGACTTGTAACTAAAACAGATTAATTTTCTACCAAAACAGATGGTTTGTCAAACAAATAAGATTTTTCATTAAAAAAAGAAAAAGTAATTTTTTAACTAAACAGTTGCATTTTTGCAATTGAATATAAAATTTATAATTAAAAATATAAATTTTCAACCAGTAAATATAGATTAAATATAAAATTAAATATGAATATAAATGTTCAAATATTAAAAAAATGGAATTTCTTTAAATAGATGTTTTCAACAATTAATGTCTTTTCCTAAATTTATTACTATTGACCTTGTGAAATATTAATTAGCATATGTTAATTAGTGTTCAATTATTGAATTAAATGGAATTGGTTTAAATTATTCTTATTTATAAAAATTTTTTTCTATTGAAAAGTATTACTATTTATTTAGTGGAATCTTTATGAACATTGTGAAATTAATTTGTAATTCTTAAAGAAAATTCCATTAAAAAAAAATTTTTTTTATAATTGTTTTTTTCTGAATAAAATGTATTACTGTTGGTATGATTGAATATTTTCAATGTAGGTTACCTAATTTTTAATTATTTAAACAAAGTCCGTTTGTTTAAAAAAAAGGTTTTGCTAAAAATTCGTCTAACGGGCAGTTTATTATAGTTAATAACATGAATTTATTTTAAAATATTTCCAAATTATATAAACAATCAATTATTATTTATTTGAAACATCTTTTAATGTCTTGAAACAATTATTTTTCCACCAAATTTATAAATTATTCGAAAAAATTTAGATAAATTTAAATAAATTTTTTACAGAAATTAAATTAGTTTAAAACTAAAAACTAAAAATATAAAAAATTAATTTATAACTAAGAAATAAAAAATATTTCACTAGACCAGCAGTAATATTCTTTATAAAAACACCTATTAGAAAAATTATTTGAACAAATCGAATTTGTTTAAATAATCAAAAATTAATAAGACGATGTTAATTAATATGTCACTAGGCCCATAGTAATAATTTTTAAAAAATTATCACACAAAAATAAAAAAGCAGGTTTTCACGTATTCAAGTTCATTTTTAGCAATTTTTGTCATCATGATCTTGTTATTAAATAATTAATTATAGTTTCTTTAAAAAATGTCTAATAATTGAGTCAGAGATATCCAATTTTTTCTCAAATTGGTATCCTATGCTTTTTTGTTGAATAGTTATAAAATTTTGATACATTTCTTGTAATTTTTAAAAATCTCTATTTGTTTAAACAATTTTTATTTGCTGATGCAGTTTTTTTATAACTTTAAAAGAAATAGAATACGTACAGTTGATTTTCTGAATGTAGAGTGTATAAAAAAAATATATGAACTGTTTTCAATTATTTAAACAAATAAAAGTTGTTTTCATTACGGCTTTTATAATTTATTTAAAATTGCGCCAAAAAAGATGTAAGCCATTGATAATAAATTTAAATAAAATTAAAAAACAATTAGTTATATAAACAATAACCTAAAGCTTTCAACAGAATTTACTACTATTCGCAATCATTAAATATTATGCTGAATACGAAAAATACGATTTTCAAAAAGATTTTGGAAAAATAATTGTTTAAACAAATTATATTTGTTTATATATTTAAAAAATTAGTAATATATTTTTTCTGGACACTATATATTCTGAAAATTAATTTTAGGTGTTCTATTTTAATTCGCTTTTTCTACGATATCGAAATAAAAATTGTTGAAGCAAATAGAAATTGTTTAAACAAATAGAGGTTTGTGAAAAATAAAAAGAAACGTATCAATATTCTGTAAATATTCAACAAAAAGTAGCATAGGATTTAAATTCGAGAAAAAATTCGATTTCTCTGACTGTTTTCAGAAAATTTGAAATAAAAAATAATTCATTGTTTAAATAGTCACATAATGTTTCTAAAAAAATTCCTACTCTCAACAATGACCAACTATCAGTTTTCAATCAGAAATACGATAATTTGAAAAAAATCAGAACAAATAATTGTTTAAATAAGTTACATTTATTTAAACAATGAAAAAATTTTCAGAAAGTCTTGGGAAATATTCAAATTGTTTATTACTAATTTTTTTTATGAAAAGGACGACATAACTTTCCAAAAATTAAAAATTGGAATCTGTTAAAAATAGAATTTATTAGTATTTTATTATTTCGTAGACACTCCTCTGCAATCACTAAAAAAGTTAGCACATTTCAATGAAAAATTTAAAATAAGCATTTCGGGTAGTTTTTTTTTGGGATCATTTTAAATATCGGAAATTTTCATATTTCGGTAATTTACTATTTTCGGAAATTTGCAAATAAGGGTTGTAAATTAAGGAAATTTACCATTTTCAGCAATTGAAAATTTCAGTAACGTTTTATTTTCGATAATTCAAAATTTTTGGTAGTTTACGATTTTCGAGAATTAAAAATTCGGCAATTTTACTATTTCTGGAATTTCTATAGTTCGAGTTTTAAAATTTAGGAACAAAAATTTCCGGTAGTTTTATTTTCTTGCTACAATTTTTAATTTCGGGAATTTTCATATTTCTTTACTTTACTATTTTTGGGAACTTGCACATTCGGGTTTTAAGGTTTGAAGAACAGGAAATTTCGGCAGTGAACTATTTTCAAAAATTTGAGATTTCTGTTCTTTAATAATTTCGAGAATTTTTAATAACGGAATTTGAAAAAAAAAAACAAATTTATTTCTTTAGGAAACTTAAACTTTAGAGGGGGGGGGGGGGTGACTTGCCCTGTAGTTCGAAAAGAGTTTTTTGGACCACCCTAGTACACGCACTAAATCTGGTGAGGTTGTGATTTTTATTAGATACACTAAAATTTTGAAGTTTTGGTCAAGGGAGTGGAAAACTGTAGAAAAGCAAAACTAAATTGGTAAATTTTTTTTCTATTTTTTTACAATCTGATGATTTTTTTCAAAGTTAAGATAACTAACTTAGATCAACAAGACGGCTTTCCTTGGGTTGACTTTTTCGGCGTTTGACTGATTGCTGGTATGAACGCGTAGAACTTAAAATCCGGGATAAATTTATTATTAGGTTCACATTCATTTTTTGCAGAATAATAAACATTATAACCACCGGTAGTTTTCGTTATATTGAATTCTATAAAAGCTAGTGTATCAAGATCTCTGAAAATGTAATAGTCATTTTCGTCCTCATTTTCAGTGAAGTTGTTGATTGTGAGAGTAATGTCATTTTTCTTGAAATCAACCTGATAGTTGTTGTATCCATTAATACTTGTAATATAGTCAAATTGCGGGTCAACTCGTAACCTGGATAAAAAAAATTGTAATTCAGTAGATTTAGTGATTTACTTACAATGTGCTTGTGTGGTGTCCTTCGGAATACAAAATCGTCAGTGGGGGACGTGAACCATTTTAGATGGGGCAAAGCGAACCACTTAACTTACGCTACTTTATATTATTATAAAATAGAGATGATCCGGTGCATAAATCGCCTGATTTCTAACGTAATACCAATCTGGCCCCGATCTGGCCCCGATCTGGTTTCCCCATCAGGCCCTGATCAGTGGAACGCTGTGGCCCATACTTGGGCCACAGCGTGAGAAAAATTAAAGTAAGTAATTACGCTCTGTGGCTTATAGAAATCTAACCTCAAATAAATTATTATTCAATTGAATCGTGTTCTGTCAATAAATATAAATAAAATTATTATAGATGGTATAATACGTGTATCAGAAATTAATATTGATCGGTCCGTTCAATTTATGAAATAGGGCAAGCCAGAAAAGTTTTATCTACTTGAAAATCAATTAATGTCTGACATAACACAGTTTCAAATAAAATTAGTGTATTTAGAATTAGATCAGTCTAATATTATTATATTATGAAATTTATCAAATACTTTATTCTTGAATTATTATTTAAAAACTCAAGGTTTATTAATTGAATGTAAAAATACGTTAATGACACCTTTTCATAACATGAATTTCTGAATCAAGTAGTAAATTCAAGACAGATATTTACTCAACTGCGCATGCTTCGTATTCCGCTTCTAATTCGCGCGCAATTTAAAATGCTAAAAAATATTTTTTTTTTGTTTATTAGTCATTCATAATAGTATTTACTTAATATATTTTAATTTTGACACACCCAAACCCCTTAAATTGTACCCGGAAAATGCCCCAAAAATTGCAAAATGGGAGTTTTATATCAAATGCATGCTACAGACGGTATTTTTTAAAATTATTTCAACATGATTTATTTTTAATTGATAACTGACGAGTTTTAAAGTATATTTTAAACAACTTTAAACTGTTTAAATAATGATTATTTGCTTAAACAATTTTTTTTCTTTTTTACATCGTGAAAAGTTATTATCTTTCGGAATAAATCGTAAAAGTTGATGAATGTCAAAAATAGTTAGTTCCTGTTCAACTTATTTGGTAATTATTTAAACAATTTTTATTTAAAAAAAAATTTTTTCTTCCTATAGTCGTAAATTATTATCATTATTTGAAAATATTGACACAATTAAAGAATGTTGAAAGCAATATATTTTTTAAGGATATTTTGTAAGTACTTAAACCATTTTGATTTGTTTAAACAATTTTTTTCCCTTGTAAAGCGTGAAAAATTATTACATTCTTGAATTAATTACATAATTGAAGAAATTTGAGAAAATATTTTTTCTTTGCTTAAGACATTTTAAAATTATTTAAACAATTAATAATCATTAATGATCATTAATATGAACAGTTTTTTCAGTCTGTTATGAATAGTCATTTTCTCAGATCGTATTCGGTACTAATTCCAAAATATCTTAAGACAAAAATATTACTGTTAGCATTCGTGAATTGTGTCATTTATTGCAGAAAAGAATAACGTTTTACGACTTATAGGGAAAACATTGTTTAAACAGATAACAATTGTTTTAACAAATTGAAATTGCTTTAAAAATGGCTATTTATACTTTAGAAAAATTTTTACTCTTAACATCCTCTAATTGTGTCACTAATTCCAGAGAATCATAATTTTTCACGCTTTACAAGGGGAAAATTGTTTAAATAATTAACAAACAACCTTCAAAATATATTGCTTTCAGCATTCTTTAATTGTGTCATTATTTCCAGAAAAAAATAAATTTTTACGACTTTAGGGAGAAAAAATTGTTTAAACAAATAACAAATTTTCAAATAATTATTTAATAAGTTGAAAAAGTACTTACTTCTCTTAACTTTCATCAACTTTGTACGATTTATTCCGAAGTATATTAATTTTTCATGATTTACAGGGGTAAACAAATATTTAAACAAATAATCATTGTTTAAAAAATTTAGGGTTATTAAAAAAATACTTTCAAACTTTTCAGTTACCGAGTGAAAATAAATAATTAAAATCTTTTTTAAATACCGTCTTTAGCATGAATTTGATAGAAAACTGTTATTTTGTAGTTTTTGGGGCATTTTCCGGGCAGAATTTTAGAGGTTTGGGTGTGCCTAAATTAAAAGCTATTGGGTAAAAAACTATTCCTTAAATACTCCTTAAGAGGTGACAATACTCAAATTCACAAAAATTTCATAAAAAGTACTTCTTTTTTCAATTTTTTTGAAAATCGAGCTTTTCCCATTCAAAACCCCATGTTAATATTAAAAGCCCGGGGGCGAGGATTAACGTTGAAAAAAATTATGGAATTTATTTTTCAAGAAAACGGACAAAATTTTGGACCAAAAATCGAAAGTCAAATTTATTGAGGTATAAATTTGGACCACCCTAATATATACGTTTTAAAATCGAATTTTAGTTATGGTTCACATCACTCCACCATCTCCTAAAATGGAAAAAAAAACTTTTTTTTTTGCGAAAAATAAAAAAAAATTTCAACGAAGAATAGAAAATTTTAAAGTTAGAATGTAACAAAATGTACTCTGCCACTTTTTTTTTAAGGTCAGAGCCAACAGATTTGCAAAAAAATGCATGACATTTATATTGGACTTCTTAAAACATGGTTCACATCCCCCCACTTCACAGTGGAGAAAAAGTACATTTTTTGGTTCAAAATACGATTCTGGCAAAACCTGTGGAACGATTTGGATGTTTTATTTTTGAAGAAAGCTGATAAAATTACAAAGAAAGTTGTCGGGCCTAATTTTTAATTTAGTTTTTAAATTTTTTTATAAATAAATAAATATGACGAAAGAAATGACAATTTTTTCTATTTGTCGTTCCCGGTGCTCGTCAATAATAAGAAAAATTTTTTCATAACCGGCGTTTCAGATATTTACATTATATAAAGATATTCCATCGTGATATAATAAACACAAGAAATTTTTATAAACAAATTATTTTTTGAAAATGTGTTCTCTATAATTTTCAGTAATTAATCTTTTTTTTTAAGTTATATTGCAAGAAACTTTGATGGAAACAATATTTGCATGGAAAAAATTTCTTTTTAGACTATTCTTGTTATTATTATAAACAAATTTAATAAACAAATGCATTATTCAGCCACTTGTCATCATAAAAATTTGTTTTTTTCGTTGTCAATTTTTCAAAAACAAGATCCTCATGATAATTTCAGAAAAATTCATAATTTGTTGATAAATTTTAGGATTTTGTAAACAAATTTAATAATAAGATGCATTATTTGGGCATGCCTTGACGTGAAAACTAGTTTTTTTTTTAATTCAGTTCTTTTAATTTCAGAAAAAAGTTCTATTATATTAAAAAAAAACAGTTTTTCCGTCGACAAATGACCAAAAAGTAAATTTTTAAAAATTAAACTTGATAAAAAAATCGTAAAATTTATGAGCTAATTAAAACTGTTGTTGTAATTAACATGAAGTTCTCAATTAAACAAACTGACATCGATAAAAAAAATTTTCGTCGACGGATGCCAGAATAATGCATTTGTTTATTAAATTTGTTTAAAACAAAAAAAAATCATTAACTTGTGATCATCATAAAGTTCCCAATTAAAGGGACTGGCATGGAAAAAAACGAATTTTTTTCGTCGATAAGCGCTCGAATAATGCATTTGTTTATTAAATTTGTTTGATAAAATCATAACATTCATCAATAATTCATGAATTTTCAAAATTATCATAAAGATCCTAATTTAAAAAAGTTGACATCGAAAAAAATAACGAATTTTTCTGACGACAAGTGTCTGAATAATGAATTTGTTTATTAAATTTGTTTTTTATTTTAACAAGAATAGTCTTCGAAGAAATTTTTTCAATTAAAATATTGTTTCCATTTAAATTTTGTGCAATATAACTTGAAAAATGTTAAATTATTGAGAATTATAGAAAACTCATTTTCATCAAATAATTTGTTAATAAAAATTTGTTTGGTTTATTATATCATGATGAAATTTTTTTTTAAATTTAAGCCGGAATCACATTTTGAACAAAAAAATGTGCTTTTTCGCCAATAAGCACTTTAACGTACCATTCATGGAACATAGCTGAATTCCTACTATTTATAATAACTTTCAGCTTGATTTTATCTTCCTCTTGGTCAACAGGTTCGACACCTAGTCTCGCTAAAAATAGGTTTGGTAAATATTTCTCAATCTTAACTTCTGATTTTTAATACAGTTCTTTGAAATAAATAAATGAATAAATAAGTTAATAAATTAATAAATTAATAAATTAATAAATTAATAAATTAATAAATTAATAAATTAATAAATTAATAAATTAATAAATTATAAATTAATAAAATAATAAATTAATTAACTAATTATTCAATAAATAAATAAATTAATTAATTAATGCATAAATAAATTAATTAATAAACATACGTTTAACTTTTATGATTCTTTCGACAGTGTTCACTTTGTCATGCTGAAATATCACGTTGCATTTGTAATTTCCCTTATCATTGTATGTTGCATTTCGTATTTTTAATGAGCTTTCATATTCATCAGCATGTGTGAATTTCAGGGTTTCTTCTCTTCTTATATCCTAAAAAAATTTTAAATTATTTGGTGGCTAATGAATTCAAGATGTTTCGAAAAAATGTTCAATTTAATTATTTATAATTCATTTATAACAACTGTCAATAAATTTATATATGAATAGGGTATGACAATTATCCAATTTTTCAGGTCTCAAATGTAGAAAAATACAATAAAAACGATAATTCAAACTTTCCAAGAAATGAAATTTTTTAAGGAAAATAAAATTACCAAAAGTTTTTATTCCTGAAATTTTGGACAAAAATGTTCGAATTCCAGAACATAGTGCGCTACCGATTTTTTTATTCTCCACAAGAAGTAAATTTACAAATTTTTAACTTTGAAAAAAAAATGAAGATTAATATTAATAGCAGAATAAATACCCTATTTTGGTGAATTTGAAATTTTGGCACTTTATTTCGGATATTTAAAAATTTCAAGATTATCTATTTTTAGAAACTTTAAAATTCAACAATGCACTATTCTCGGGAAATTTTATGATTCCAAAAATTTGAAAATCCGCTTTTCAAAATCTCGGTAATTTCCTATTCACGGAAATTTAAAAATTCGGCAATTTTACTACTTTCAGAATATCTAAAGCTCGAGATTGAAAATTCGAGGAATAATTATTTCAGGTAGTTTTACTTTTTTTCGAAATTTGGAAAATTCAGAAATTTTCAAATTTCCGTAAATTACTATTCTCGAAAATTTGGAGATTCATGTTTTAAATTACAGAAATGTACTATTTTCTTGTATTTAAAATTTCAATAACGTACTATTTTCGAGAATTTGAAAAGGCAACCAATTTTCAGGAATTTTCAAAATCAGAAATTTTACTATTTTTGGAATTTCTTCAGTTAGAGTTTCAAAATTTCAGGAATAAAAATTTGCAGTAGTTTTACTTTTTTTGAGAATTCGAAATTTCAGGCATTTTCATATTTCGATAATTTACTATTCTCAGTGATTTGTATAATCGAACTCTAAATTACGGAAATTTACTATTTTCAAAAATTTAAAATTTCAGTGGCGTACTATTTTCTGGAATTTGGACATTTAGGCAATTTAATATTTTCGGGAATTTCGATAACACAATATTTTAGAATTTGGAATTTTAGGAGTTTTTCAATTTCGGGAAATTTCAAATTCGGTGAGATAGTATCTTCGGGAATTTCATAATTTCCTAAATTTAAAAATTTCAGGAACTTTATTTCTTTGATTCAATAATTTCGTGAATTTTTAATTCGGGGATTTTCAAAATTCGGGTCTGAGAAATTTGATAATTACATTATTCAGGTAATTATACAATTTTGGTAATTGCAACTTATAGAAATTTAAAATTTCCGTAATTTACTAATTTCTTGGATTTGAAAATCTAAGTTAAAATTTTCCTTGATTATACAAATTTAATAATTCAATTATTTTCGCAATTCTAAATTGACGTAACATTCAAGAATTTTATACTTCGAGTATTAAAAATTTTAAACAAAGACCAAAGATAAATAAAACTACCGAAAATATTTCTAAACCTTTCAATAATCTCTAATTGTTTATAACTAACAGTTTCAGAAGGGGTTGTCCACTCAATTTTTATTTTTTCATTCTCCAATGTTTTTACTTTGCAAATTGCAAGTATTTCAGAAAATTCATTTCCGCATCCATAAACTATTGTTGGTACATCGATAATTTCTTCATCTGAAGTAAGAAAATATTAAAATTTATTTTTTAAATAAATTAAAATTTTTAATTAGACTTAAATATTGTAATAAAAATCGCAAATTTTATACTTGTAACAACAGCTCGTGAATATAATTCAGAATCACTCCAGAAAGAATTAAGAACTTCTCCAGGTGTCACAGTTCGTATGCAAAAGTTCTTTAATGTTGTGGCTACAACATGTAATTTAGAATTTAATTTCTGATCTTTTTTAATGAAAATATTTTTTTAATTAAATGTTTTTTAAACAAAACATGTATACTTACAGGAAGAAATAATAATAGAAATCACTAAAACGAATAAAACAACGAAATAATGCATATTTCTTCTAGTTTTTGTACCAACTATTTTAATGGGTAAAGAAAACATACTGTGTTATTGCGAGAAAATATTTTCTTATATAATTCACGCGGTCTTATCTCGCTCTAAGAAAAATGTTGTCTCAGACCAACTAAAGAATTGATCATAACCGGTTTTTACAAACAAATGTGATTTTCATTGTAATCTTTTTCATAATCATTCAAACCATTTTGTTGAATTCTGTTTGAATTAAAAACAATAACAGGGATCACAGTCTCTGAAGAAAATATATTTTCCATGATGTGATTTCAATGGAATAACACTATTTCCGATTCAAAAATTTAAAAACTTACAAAAATGATCCCTTTAAAAAATTTTGAATGCAAAGTATTTTCTCATTTTTCGTAAATTTAAAACTATTTTCATGCAAAAAATGTCTTTTTCTTTTAAAGAACATAGCTGATAATATAAAATAAATTTCTAAAATTATCGACATTTTTTTCCAGACATTTGATTTTTGAAACAAAAACTATACTAATTGGAAAGTTGAATTTTCATCTTAAAAAGATTAATTTTTAAACAAAAAATTAATTTACTATAAAAAAAAGACAAAACTCAATAAAATAAAGAATTCTCAACCAAAAAGTTTTGTTTTCATCTAAAAAAGATTAATTTTCAAACAAAAATATTAATTTACTATGAAAAAATAAGAATTAAAAAAAAAATCATGAATTCTCTACCAAAAAGTTGAATTTGTAACTAAAAAGTAAGCATTTTAAAGAAAAAGATTAATCTACTACCAAAATGGAATTTTCAATAAAATTTAAGAACTCTCCACCAAAAAGTTTAATTTTCATCTAAAAAAGATTAATTTTTTAAATGAAAATATTAATTTACTACAAAAAAAGACAAATTTCTAATAAAATTCACGAGTTATGAATTAAATTGTTAACTGACAGGATACACTTTTAAACAAAAAGTTTAATTTTCTACCAAAAAAGACATTTTCAGTAAAATTCAAGCATTCTCAAAGAAAAAGTTTAATTTCTATTTGAAAAAGATGAATTTTTGAACAAAAAGACTAAGTTAGTACCAAAAATACAATTTTTCAATGAAATACATGAATTTTCAACCAAAAAGTTGAATTTTTAGACAAAAATATTAATTTACTATAAAAAAGACAAATTTTTAATAAAATTCCACAATTCTCAATCGAACAGTTGAATTTTCAACTAAAAAAGATGAACTTTTAAACAAAAAGATTAATTTACTACCAAAAAAGACGAATAATTAATAAAATTCAAGAATTCTCAAACAAAAAGTTGAATTTGTAACTAAAAAAGAAGAATTGTCAGTCAAAACGATTAATTTACTACCAACAAAGACGATAATTCCATAAAATCTAAGAATTCTGAACCAAAAAGTTACATTTTTAAGAAAGAATAAAAAAATCATTTTTTTATTTTTAAGAAAGTATTTCAAGTTTAAAATGTAGTTGTTTAATTGTTAACCACAAGATACGTTTTTAAACAAAAAGACTAATATTTTACCGAAAATAATGAATCTTTAAGAAAATTCAAGGATACTCAGTCGAAAACTTGAATTTTCAACTAAGAATTATAAACTTTTAAACAAAAAAATTAATTTACCACCATAAAAGATGAATTTTTCATCAACTTTAAGAATTGTCAATCGAAGAGTTGAATTTTGATCTAAAAAAGATTAATTTTCAAACAAAAATATTAATTTACTACCATAAAGGCCAAATTTTTAATAAAATTAAAACATTCTGAACCAAAAAGTGGAATTTTCAACTAAAAAGATTAATTTCCGACCAAAAAAGACGAATAATTAATTAAATTTAAGAATTCTCAACCAAAAAGGTGAATTTTCAACTAAAAATGATAAACTTTTAAACAAAAAGATTAATTTACAACCAAAAAAGACGAATAATTAATCAAATTCAATAATTTTAAACCAAAAAGTTAAATTTTCAACTAAAAATGATAAGCTTTTAAACAAAAAGAATTATTCACTACCAAAAAAGACGAATAATTAATCAAATTCAATAATCGTAAACCAAAAAGTTGAATTTTCAACTAAAAATGATAAAATTTTAAACAAAAAGATTAATTGCCTACCAAAAAAGATTAATTTCTCACCAAATTTAAAAATTGTCAACCAAAGAATTGATTTTTTATCTAAAAAAGATTAATTTTAAAAAAAAAATATTAATTTACTATCATAAATGCCGAATTTGGAGTAAAATTCAAAAATTCTAAGCCAAAAAGTTAAATTATTAAAGAAAAAGATTAATTTACTGCCAAAAAATACGAATTTGCAATAAAATTTAAGAATTCGCAACCAAAAAGTTGAATTTTCATCTAAAATGGATTAATTTATAAATAAACAGATTATTTACTACCAAAAAGGCCCAATTTTTCATAAAATTCAAGATTTCGAAACCAAAAAGTTGAATTTTTAACTAAAAAAGATTAATTTTCAAACAAAAAGATTAATTTACTACCAAAAAAAAGAAGGATTTTCAATCAAATTATAAAATTGACAACAAAAATGTTGAATTTTTATCTAAAAAAGTTTAATTGTTCAACAAAAAATTAATTCACTGCCAAAAAAGACGAATTTTTAATTAAATTCCAGAATTCTCAACCATAAAGTTGAATTTTTTAATGCAAAGTGACGAATTTCCGATATAAAATAGTTGACTTATCAAATCGGAAATATTAAATTTTGCTTAAAAAGTAATTTTGTACCAAAAAAGACGAATTTCCAATAAAATACAAGAACTCCGTCCATTCCGTGAATATTGTTAATTCCACGAATTTCGAGAATTCCATGAATTCCACATATTCCGCAATTCCAGTGAATTCCCGGAATTTTTTTAATTCTATGAAATCCGTGAATTTCATGAACGCCATAAAATTTGTGGTTCCCTTTAATTCCATGAATTCCGCGAATTCCGTGATTTTCATGAATTACTGGAATTCCCTGTTGCGTAAATTTCTTGAGTTCCTTTAATTCCACGAATTCTGCGAATTCCGTGACTTCTGTGAATTACATGAATTCCGAAAATTCCATAGATTTCGTTAATTCCTTCATTCCCATGAAGTCCGTGTATTTCATGAATTCTGGAAATTCCTTGAATTCGGTGAATCCTATCAATTCCGTGATTTCCCTGTGTACAGTTTTCTTCTTACAAAAGCTCTCCAAAAATTTTTAACAGTGTACTACTATGATACTACACTCAACTGATTATTCAAAAACTTTTTTTCTTTCCAATTTCAAGTACCTAGATAATTAGAATTTATCTGAACATGTCAAACCTTTCAGACCAGTATCTTAATAATTATTTATTACAAATATTTTAGATGACTTTAGAATTAATAAATTTCTTCCCCAAAAAATGAGTAAAATTATTCGAAATATCTTGCTATTTTATCGAATATTTAGTGGTGAATCAAACATTAGTTTTGTAACTATTCCCTAAATTTAGTGGGAATCACTCAATTCCCTAAATTGTAGGGAATACTACGAAACTTTTGTACAAATTCCCCTAAGTTTAGGGGAAATTCCCGCAACTCAATGGGCAGAAAGTTTGGCGACGTCTTTGCGACATCGTTACGACATCTTTACGACACTTTTACGACATTCTATGTCCACGTCGGTAAGGTGTCTTTAGGATGTCGTAAATAAGTCGTATGATCGGACAATGTCTTTACGATGTCGCAAAGACACCGAAACGACGTGGACATAGGATGTCGTAAAGTTGTCGTACAAATGTCGTAACGATGTCGTAAAGACGTCGCAAATCTCCAAAATTTGTACATTGTAGCACACCGGATTTGTAGACCTAATGAGCCTGTTGACACTTTGAGGGAGGCCGGGACGGAGACAGGAACAGGAACAGGGTGCCGCGTGTCACCAGGGTATTGCCAGCTCAATAATTCAGAGCTTGCCGTAATGGAACTTGTCTACGGGCTCAATCTATCATAGGAAATTGCGCCGAGCCCTTTTACTCCGCTTATAAGAAACATACACATTAGAAAAATAACAGCAGGCTTACTTGTTTGCTTGCTTGCTCGTAACTCATTCGTCCCATCGCATCGCTCACCCAAGAATTGATTGGAAACCGGAAATAAATAATAAATCGCTTCTTGCGATCAGAATATCAAACACATTTTTAAACAGGTTTTTCTAACTAGAAGAAATTCAGAAATAAGATTTCTGCTTACATTTTTTAAATTCACTAATGAGAGTCTCTTTGGTAAATATAGTCCAGGCATCTCAAACGAAAAAGTTCTTTTCACCGTATTAAGTAGATAATGCGCGTTCCCGTGTGGAAATTCAAATGGGGAACTAGTCTCGTTCTCGACTATTCGACCCCTCTTAAAGTCAGGGGCTAGTCGGGTCATATGACTAGCCCCCGACCAGTATCGTCACGGTAGATTAGTCGGGGGCTAGTCAGATGCCTCGACTTATCCTAGTCGGGGCCTGATTGGGTACTAGTAGGGGTCCTATAATAATACATCTGCGTGGAATATTAACCAAACTCCCCAAAATTTGTGGAACATCCCCTAAAAGTTTGTCAAAATACTTATTATTTACGGAAATCTCCATAACAGAGCTGCCAGATCTTGGATGAAATTTAACCATACCTACCACCATACCTACCTGTTGGGAGCCGCATAACAGAAGGTGCATGATTACCACTGTGACTTCGTGTGTACGCCGAAAATACACGATTCGAATTCGGTTCCCTGCTGTACGATGATTGTCGATCTGAAAGCTTCGGAATATTTCGGTTGTCTTCTATTTATACCTCGATCCCCATTTTAAAGAAATGGAAGGAATTGGCGAATTTAATGTTTCGCGTGATTCTTCATTTCATGCATTAGTCGATTTTGAGGTTATGTTTTTTAGGTGTATATAGTATGAATATTATTACTACTATATATATTAATAATTTTAATATTATAATTATAAAATATAACATTAATTTAAATTAATAGTTAACTAACTGTTAATAGAAATAGTTAAACTTTTGACTAAAACAATTAGTTTTCTGGAAAAAAATTTGAATAAGAAGATGAATTTTCTTGTAGTTAAAACAAATTAATTTTTAAACCAAAACAAACAAAAAAAAATTCTACAAAATAGTTAAATTTTCAGAAAAGAAATTTTTCAACTAATTTGATAAATTGTCAACCAAAAAAAATTGAGATTAATTGAAAATTCCTTGCAATTTTAAAAATCCTTAGAATCTAGTAAAATGTTCTAAGATGTATCAAATAATTTAAAATCTCATATTAAATTACTTAATAAATTGACAATTCCTTAAAACTTTTTAAATTACTCTCAAATATTTCGAAACCTTCTAAATCTTTTGAAAAATCTTAACATCAAGAAATTTCAAAAGATTTTTAATATTTGTGAATGTTTGAAAAGATGTCAAGTAATTTTCAATTGATTTTAATAATTTAAAGGAATTTTAAAGAATTTTAACAATTTTAGCAGAGTTATTTTAAAAAATTCCAAAGGACTTTAGAAATCCTTAAAAGGTGTCACGGTGTTTGAAAAGATTTTCCAGGTTCCAAAATACTTGAGCGTATTCAAAAAGGTTTCAAAGAATTTTTAATTGATCACAGTATTTTAATATGAGATTTTAAAGGATTTAAAATATTTCAGGGTATTTTTAAAATTTCAAGGAATTTTCAAGAGCTTTAAAAAAATTCAAGAGATTTTTGAGGATTTTGAATATTTGAGGATGTTTAAAAAGATTTCACTGAATTTTTAATTCATTTAAAAAAATTAAAGGAATTTTAAATAATTTTAATAATTATATCATGTTGGTTTAAAAAAACTCTAGAGTACCTCAAAAATCTTTAAAAGATGTCAAAATTTTTTAAAAGATTGGGAAAGCTTCGAAATATTTGAGAGTATTTTAAAGGGTTTTAAGGAATTTTCAATTTATTACAGTAATTTAATATGAGATTTTAAAGGATTGGATACATCTTAGGTTAGTAGCAATAATATTCATACTATATAGATATATAAAAAATACAGATAGAAACTCATTATCAGCCGGAATTATTGTAACAAAAAAATTAGCATGAGTTAACAACTATTGTTTTTATAAACATTTCTATGAACAAATTCTTTATAAACGAGTTTTTCTCATAGCTGAATTGATTTTTCTGAACAAAAGTGATTCAAAATTGTCTTTAAAGCCATTTATATACTTTAAGCTTCATCAAACATAAAAAATATAGATTGTTTATAACAATTTAGTCAAACAAGTTTCCTAATCGGCCGTTTCCTCGTAGAAAAAATTGTTTTTTTTTCTTCAATAATTATTAGAGTGACATTTATTGCGGCGACTTACCAACGAAATTAAATAAAGAATAATTTATATAATTTTTATAAACAATTTTTTTAACAAAACTATGATTTATTTTTTGTACATGAAAAAAGGACGGTTTTCTACTAAAATTATCTGACAATAAACTAACAGTGATTCCAAAATTGTATATAGGACATTAAATAATAATTTGCGTAATTGTTAATAACAATTTTAAAACAATGCGTGACAATCTGCGGTTGGTCGTAGAAAAAAGTTATTTTTTCTTCAATCATTTTTATGATAATCTTATTTGTGTTATTGAATCAATGAAAAAATTGATACTTATAATAATAATGAGATTATTATAAAAAACTTAAAATAAATAAATTATGATTCAGATCTCGAATCATTTTTTGATTCGAATTGTTCTATTAGTTCATCGAGTTCTTGATCAAGTTCACGGTATATAAATGGCTCTAAAGACAATTGTGGATCAGTTTTGTTCAGAAAAATCGATTCAGCTATGAGAAAAACTCGTTTACAAGGAATTTGTTTATAATAATGAAGTTAAATATTATTAAAATTAATTATGTTCTAAAAACAAAACTAAAATGGTAAATTTTGTCACTACATTTGTTTATATAGTGTTTCTCTATGAAAAAAATTTAAAAAAGGAAACAACTATTCTCTTAAAAATTAATTGCTGAGCATTTCTAAAAAGAAAAAACTTTTAAATCGGTTAAGAAATACGATCTCCTGTGCACGATTATGAACAGTAAATTCCTATTCCAGACCACTGCGCGCCATGTTGGTCACGGTAGTCTCTGTTCCAGGTAATTATGCTTCGTTACGTCTGGACTCCTGTCTTAAACACTCGACGCGTCATTTCTGTTGCGCGAGAGGCGGCACGTCGCGCCCTTGCGGATTTTCTTTAAAGCTACCAGTCCAAAACCGCAAGACTCAAATGTAACTTATTTCAATCACAAAACTCAAAGACGTACTTTTAGCCCTTTTCCCGGTAAAACCCTTTTTCTGCAATTTTTGCGAGTTATACTGGAAATAGCCTATTGAAAGTTTTACAAAATGTCTTTTTTTTTAAATTTAATTAGAGTAATTTATTTCAATCATAAAAGTTAATACGTCCTTTGAGCCCTTTTCCAGGTAAAGCCCTTTTTCTGCAATTTTTGCGAGTTATACTGGGAAAAACCGAATGCAAGTGTTACAAAATGCCTTTATTTTTAAAATGTTCTTAGAGTAACTTATTTCAATTACAAAACTCAAGACGTCCTTTGAGCCCTTTTCCAGGTAAAACCCTTTTTCTGCAATTTTTGGGAGTTATACTGAGAATCGCCTAGTGAAAGTGTTACAAAATGCCTTTCTTTTTTAAATTTGATTAGAGTAACTTATTTCAATCCCAAAACTCAATACGTCCTTTAAGCCCTTTTCCATGTAAGGCCCTTTTTCTCTAACTTTCACGAGTTTTACTGGAAAAAGCCTATTGAAAGTGTTATAAAATGCCTATATTTTTTTAAATTTCTGAGAGTAACTTATTTCAATCACAAAACACAATATGTCCTTTGAGCCCTTTTCCAGGTGAAGCCCTTTTTCTGCAATTATTGCGAGTTATACTGAGAATCGCCTAGTGAAAGTGTTACAAAATGTCTTTCTTTTTTAAATTTAATTAGAGTAACTTATTTCAATCATAAAATTTAATACGTTCTTCAAGCCCTTTTCCATGTAAGGCCCTTTTTCTCTAACTTTCACGAGTTTTACTGGAAAAAGCCTATTGAAAGTGTTATAAAATGCCTATATTTTTTAAATTTTCTGAGGGTAACTTATTTCAATCACAAAACACAATATCTCCTTTGAGCCCTTTTCCAGGTGAAGCCCTTTTTCTGCAATTATTGCGAGTTACACTGGGAATAGCCTAGTGAAAGTGTTACAAAATGCCTTTCTTTTTTAAATTTGATTAGAGTAACATATTTCAATCACAAAACTCAATACGTTCTTTGAGCCCTTTTCCAGGTAAAACCCTTTTTCTGCAAATTTCGCGAGTTATACGGGAAATATCATAAAGACAGTGTTACAAAATGCCTTTCTTTTTTAAATTTAATTAGAGTAATTTATTTCAATCATAAAAGTTAATACGTCCTTTGAGCCCTTTTCCATTAAAGACCTTTTTCTGCAATTTTTGCGAGTTATACTGGGAAAGCCTAAGGCAAGTGTTACAAAATGCCTTTATTTTTTAAATGTTCTTAGAGTAACTTATTTCAATTACAAAACTCAAGACGTCCTTTGAGCCCTTTTCCAGGTAAAGCCCTTTTTCTGCAATTTTTGCGAGTTATACTGGGAATAGCCTAGTGAAAGTGTTACAAAATGCCTTTCTTTTTAAAATTTTCGTAGAGTAACTTAGTTCAATCACAAAACTCAATATGACCTTTGAGCCCATTTCCAGGTAAAGCCCTTTTTCTGCAATTTTTTCGAGTTATACTGGGTAAAACCTAATGCAAGTGTTACAAAATGCCTTTCTTTTTTAAATTTTCTTGGAGTAACTTATTTCAATCAAAAAACTCAATACGTCCTTTGAGCCCTTTTTCAGTTAAGGCCCTTTTTCTGCAATTTTAGTGAGTTATGTCAAAAAAAAGCCTAGTGAAAGTATTTCAAACTGCTTTTTTTTATCACAATTTCTCAGAATAACTTAATTCAATCCCAAAACTCAATACGTGACCAAATTTAATGTTTTAAAAATATTTCCTAACATTTCTTAATTCTAAGGTGAAAATATGAATCACTTGTCTGAACCCTTTTCAAATAAGGCCCTTTTTCCTTATTGATGCAAGTCTACTGCAAAAGTTTGACAAAAGCAATTGTTTAGACTTATAAAATTATTTAATTTAAGATCAAAATTTGAATCTTTCGTCGGAACCTTTTTGGATAAGGCGCTTTTTTGTGGGTTTTGCAAGTTCAATTGAAAATAAATATAAATAACATAAATTTAAAAAAAGCATTGAATTTGAAACAATTTTATCGAATTTTTTCGGTATACCTGCATAACTAACCAAAGACCCGAAAAGTGAGTTATAGTAGCATTTTCAAAATTCTCAAAATCAATTTATAATGAACATTTTAAGACAAACAACGCATGATATGAAAAAAAAATCAAGAAAAAAACGTTGATTTTGAAAAGCCCTACAAGATTATCACGACAAGTTTTTGAATTTTGTCGAAAAGTTGAAAATTCAAATTTTGACCTTACAAAAAATAATAAAAAATAAAAAATTTCATTTTGTGGTCAAACAATGCAAGATAACAAAAAAAAGTATTGACTAAAATTGTTGGTAGGACTCGCATTTTTTGATTTTATCGTCAAAAATAATGTTAAAAATAAAAAAATTAAATTTTTGGAAACACTATACAAAAGATGAAAAAAATTAAAAGACAAAAGTTCTTTTACCAAAAAATATATACAGGTTTGTTATGAACTCTAGTCATAAAAATACATTAAAAGTAAAAAAAAAACTTTTTGTAAGAAGGATGCAAGATACAATATCATTTTACTTAACAACATTATTTGCCTAAATTATACCTACATTGAGTATAAAAAAATGAAATTTATGGAAAAACGAAACAAGTTGCTATAAAATGTTTCATAAGAATTTTTATTTCAAGAGAATACGTATTTTTTTAATGATAAAAACAAGACAATTAAAATACAGTGAAACTCTTCTATTGCGTCTATTTTGGGGCTAACGGTGGGTGGGAACTTACTCATTATAGCTCGTTCCGCTTTTGTTTGTTCACGCCTGAGTGCTCGCCTGAGTGACAACCGCAGACTCCGCGCAGCTCTTGTTACACCTACCTTTGGCGCGGCGTCAATTCACAGAAGGGCTATAAAGGGGGGGGGCAATTAAAGGGTTTCACTGTAATTTGGTCGCAGTATTAATGCATATTACGAATGGTGATGATATCCATTTATTTAAGTGATATACATTTTTAAGGGTGGCTAAGAATTAAATTTAATACAATATAACAAAAAATATTAAAGTGATCAATAAGAATAAGATTTGAACTTCATTTTGAAATATGTTAATAACCAGATCCAGACCGAAATGGAGAAATAAATATAATATACATTTGATATGATAGAAATGAAAGCATGAGATACGTGATGAGAATGTGTTCGTTAAAGCCCGAGGAGCTTCAACTAAAGAGAATTCACAATGACGAAATAACAGTTGTCGATGCATCTTAAGAATTACTAAAATGTAGGGTAAAAATATTTAAAAACAACTAATGTCGCCACATGTACGGAAATCCTATCTAGGGAAAGGATGTATATACTTTGTACATTTAAGAGTGTAGGTGGGCGGCCGAGCCGTACTCGGCAAATTAGCGCGTTTTAAATCCAATTCGAGCTGAAAGGGGCGACTGTTTTGCATTTCTCGCGTGTGCCCAACATTTGAGGTGTAAAATATTAAATCCCGGGACACCGACCCCCTTGGAATCTCTCTCTTTCGCATATCTTTCTCTTTCTTCCCCCCCCCCCCCCCCCCCCCCCCCCCCCCCCCCCCTACAGCATCGACTATATTCTCACGTCGCGTCGCTCGCGCACTCTGCGAGTTTACATTTAAATGTAAAAGTGCCGCGAGTGCCTAGGAAAGCTGCTGTTTTGCATTCGAAAGCTCATGATTGCCTCTGAGCTTTGCTTTTGACGTCGGCACATCCGGCCGCGACTGCCGTACCGGCTCTTTCTAAGTGACAGTATTTCATCTCCGGGAAAATTTCTACAAACGGAATCGAGCATTATTCTAGCTTTCTATCGCAATCCCAAGTTATTTGAGAGACTTCTTTTCTTTTCGGTGCAAAAGTAAAGACAATGGATGGGAGACAATGTAGCGTGCACTTTCGAGATAATGTGCTTTTTCGATGCAACCATGTCTGTAGAGTTTCATTTCTATTTATTGCCTATCTCTTGTGTAATAGGTTTCTTTTTACAAGTTTAGAAGTAATAGGAGTTCCAGCCCACTATTTAACTTGTACGGGACACTTTTAGGGAATACGAAAATATTTAGATAATTTTGTAAATTTAGTCCAGATGCAAGCAAGCGGAAGCTAGAATTACGATCGTTCTCAAAAATTGTGGAAAATAATATGGGAGCGTGCATTAATTTTTAGAGATTTCTAAGAGATGGCGTTACTTGTGCTATATTGCATTAAGGCATTTCATTACTATATGTTTGTCGAAGCGCCATCATATGGCCTCAGTTTTCATTAGGTGTCACTTTACCGAAGTCTAAACAGAACACTTTTTATAATTTTTAAAAGAAATCGGTTAATGTACAAAAAAGCGGCATTTTCGGGCAGTTTTACTTTCATTTTTCAATTAAAAGATAATTGTCATTGGCAATGAAAAGTGGATTCTCTAGAATAAACCTAAGTGTGCAAAAGATTCATTAATTATGAAAATGCAAAAAAAATGGGTGAATTCGTGGAAAGCTTAAAAAACTAGTCGTTTCCCGACGTGTTATTCGTATGCTGCCAGAAAGATAGGAAAACTTAATTACCAGTGATGGAAAATCTTTAAATGATCAACTAGTAACCATTTTTTTAAAATAAATCCGCAACTTTACAAAAAAAAGTTTCTCAAAATTGATGCACGCTCCTGATAATAAAAATTTGTTGTGAAGTTTATAATTAGCGATTAATTAACTCTAATATAATAATACACTGGCTACAGGATTTAATGGAACGATATGTGGCTCCTTGAAGGCAGCGAAGCTCCCTATTTCATGGATGTTTTGGTTCGGGACCATTCGGTACAGTTCGGGATATGCGGGAGATTCAAATTTAGTATTGAAAGAAAACTTGAAAATATTTATAATAGCCATGTGAAATTTATTTTATTATTAATAAGTGAATGGAATAAAAGTGGACATTTGATAAAATTTAATAAAAAATAATTATCTTTATAAAAATAATTGAACAATACAAAAAAAAAGAATGCCGGTGGGATTAAAAATTGTTGTAATACATATTTTTCAAAAACGTAGTACAATATCTGAATATTCATTTCTGAATTAAATGGTTAAAATTAGATGATTGAACATTTTTTAAATTAAAAACGAAAGGTCTTAAACTTCAAAACCTTTATACCAAAAATTTTAATTTTTGACAATTTCATTAGGAAGTAGTTGAAACTAAAAAATTAATTAAATATTTCAATATAAAATCTTCTAAAATTATAGAAATTACAAATTTTATTGTATTAAAAAAGCTATAATTTAACGTAAAATTTGATAAGACAAACTTTTTGAAATAAAAACATTAATTCATCTTCATTTTCGCCGTTAAAAATAAAAAATAAATTCTATTTTAAGCTCTTAAAATCAAATTATTCTAAACAAAAAAGTTCAAAATTTAAAGTAATTTTTAATATGAAATATTAAAAGCTAAGATTTATATTTCAGAAAATTAAAACTTAAACAATTTCAAACTTCATTTACGACTAAAAAGAAATTAATTCGCGAAGAATTGTATTAAAATTTTTTTGCACTCAAATACTTACAATTTACTATTAATTTAAGTGAATTTAAAACATTTAAAAATTAACAGCTTTTAAATTATCAATTAAATTTTTCGAAATTCAACTAATGCAATTTTAGTTCGTTTCAATCTTAATAACTTTACATTTAAATATTCCAGATATTTTAGTTTAATTTTAAATACACAAAACTTTCTGGTTTCTTATTTCTTCCAAAGTGTAGCGTTATCAAAATGAAAGAATTGATAGTTGCAAACGTTTGACTTTAGAGAATTTGTATTTAAACAATTTTGTAATTAAATGCCTGAAGAATAAATTTATCCAAAATTTATAACCTAAAAATGGTTGATTTCTAAATGATTTGAATTTAAATAAAGTAATTTAAATTTTGTGATAAAAATTAAAATGGTTTAATTTCAAAAATTCGATTTTCTAACAAATTGTTAAGTTTTTAAATAAAAGGGGATAATTTTATAACAAAAAATATGAATTCTTTTGAAAAAATATAATAGTTGATATTTCAAGCAAAAGTGTTTTAATTATAGACAATTAATTTAATTCCGAACACCTTGCCTTGTGACAAAAAAATATAAAATTTCTATCAAAAGGGATGAACTTTCATGCCAGTAAGATTTTTTATTTAAAAAAGAAAAAATATTTCAACGATATTTTTGTATTTTCTACGAAAATAATTAGATTTTCTAACCCAAAATATGAATTTTTTACAAAAAAGTTCATTTTTGAGCAAATACAATAATTTTATATGAAATTATTGACCTCTCAACTCAAAAACCAGAATATTCTACAAAACAATCATATTTATTACTTTAAAATATTAATTTTCAACAAAAAAGTTCATTTACAACCAAATCGTAGAATTTTCAAGTAAATTAATGAAATTTGTACAAGAATCTCCGGAAGTTTATAGACATTTTTTTATTGAACTTTGGGTAGTTTATCTTCAGTTAACATAAATCATCTAACATGGCCATAAATTACGAGAAAAATTTCACAAATTTCCGGAAATTTATCGACATTCTTAAATTGAATTTTCGGCAATTTATGTTAAGTTATCATAAATTACCTGTAATATTTCCATAAATTGCTAAAAAAATTATAAATTTCTGGCAACTTATAAATATGTTTAAAATGTAATTTTGGGTAATTTATGGTAATTAACCATGTTTACCTGTAAAATAAATATAAATGACCGATAACATATGTAAATTCTCGGAAATTTATATACTTTTTTAAATAGAATTTTGCGAAATTTATAATAATTCACCTGTAAAATAGCTATAAATAACCAAAAATGTCCATAAATTTCTGGAAATTAAGACATTTTTTAATTGAATTTTGGGTAACTCACGGTAATTCATGGTAATTTAAGGTGATTTACCTGTAGATATACCATTAGCAATCGAAGATTTCCATAAATTTCCAGAACTGTAAAATTCAAAGTTGCATTTTGGGCAATGTATGGTAAGTGACCATAAATTACCTTTAACAATACCAGAAGATTTCAAAAATTTCCGGCAATTTATAAAAATTTTAAGAATTTAATTTTATCCAATTTATGGTGAATACTATATTTGCTTGTTAAATAATCATAAATGGTCAAAAATATCCATCGATTGTAAGCTTCCATAAATTACCTGTAATATCATCATAAATTAACGAAAAATGTCTAGAAACTTATAAAAATGTTTAAAAATAAATTTCGGTAATATATGGTAATTTACCATATTTACCTGTAAAATTACTATAAATAACCAAAAATGTCCATAAATTTCTGGAAATTAAGACATTTTTTAATTGAATTTTGGGTAACTCACGGTAATTCATGGTAATTTAAGTTGATTTACCTGTAGATATACCATTAGCAATCGAAGATTTCCATAAATTTCCAGAACTGTAAAATTCAAAGTTGCATTTTGGGCAATGTATGGTAAGTGACCATAAATTACCTTTAACAATACCAGAAGATTTCAAAAATTTCCGGCAATTTATAAAAATTTTAAGAATTTAATTTTATCCAATTTATGGTGAATACTATATTTGCTTGTTAAATAACCAAAATGGTCAAAAATGTCCATTGATTGTAAGCTTCCATATATTACCTGTAATATCATCATAAATTACCGAAAAATGTCTAGAAAGTTATAAAAATGTTTAAAAATAAATTTCGGTAATATATGGTAATTTACCATATTTACCTGTAAAATTACTATAAATAACCGAAAATGTTCATAAAATTCCCGAAATTTAGAGACATTTTGAAATGGAATTTTCTGCATTTTCTGTAATCATTCATTTGTTATAAAAAATAACGTATGCGCCAATAGGGAGAGAGATAAACTATTTGGTTCACCTCAATCAATTAATGTAATGATCGGTTTACAATAGAACACCCATGTTTGGTTTTAATTAAAATAAACAAATAGAATTAAAAAAAGGATTAACATAACAATTTTTTTCAGAATATATATAAACTTTGGAAAAATTGTGGTAATTTTGACTTTCAATAAAAAAATGGTGTATTATTTATTTATAAAATAATATTTTTGAGAAAAGGTGACTTGAAAATTTTAAATCGATTGATCGACGCCACCTATCGACTGCGTGACGGAGACAAAAATTTATGAAAGAATCAAGTTTAGAAAATAATATCCTAAGATGTACATTACCTTATTAGAGAGAAAGGTAGGGTCGTGTCTGCATGTTTAAAAATTTAAAATGTCAGTATGCTGGGCCACATCTAAATTTAAAATTTGCTTTGCATAATCCCAAGTAGAAATTTGCCGAGTCGAGTCGAGTCGAGGGTCGCCTAATTGCGACCCGTTCAAGCCTCGAGACCCTTCGACACCTACGGCAGCCATTTTAAAAGCCGCTCTTTACCTCGTGAACTTCCGCTACAACGCGCTCGAAAATAGATTCGCTTTGGCTGCACCCCCGCAAAATGTTCTATAGCTTATATATTATACATATATGTATGTATACATGACCGTAATCTCATTACGCGAAATGCACAAACCGCGAATGCACGCAGCGCGTTAAGTCAATTTCACCGCCGTTGATTAGAAATTATGTCCATTATTGTTATCGCACCGCAATAGTTATTGCGAATCGTGAATGAACGATCTCACATTTCATTCCCTTTTGATCAACTAAATGTTAAAAAGTTTTTAAAAATTGCTCTGTTCGACCAGAATTCCGTACGAATAGACTGTCCAACCCGTGCAGAATTTAGATCTGGCCCCGATCGGGGCCAGACCAGTTCCGGTCGGGAAACCTGGTCGGGCCAGATCGCGGATGAAACAGACGCCCAGATCGGGGCCAGGCCAGGACACCCAATCGGGAAACCTGATCGGTGCCCCATTGGTGCCCGATCGGTACACGATCAGTCTCATTATAATACATTCGTAAATTTCACTAATGGAGATTCAATATAAGAAAACTCGAAGCTATCGAATGGTCCTCTCCTTTCCAAGGCCACCTTAATATTTTGAATTTCCAATTAAATTATTTTAAGTTAAAATTAAAATACTCCAGGCACGAAAAATAGAGATTTCAGTCTAGATGGTATCAGTTTCGAGGAAAAGGTTTTTTTTTATGAAAAAATGAATGGTAACCAGAAGTATTTTAATTAACAATTTTAATGCCTTGAAAAAAAATGTTATCTATAAAACTCCTTAACAAATTACAAATTACATTTTACTGTCAATAAATTCAATATTCTGTCAATTGCATTACTTCTTGAAAAATTCGAAAAGGTGGTTGTAGATAATATTTTCGCCAAAAAATTGAGCTATCATATATTATACCGTTTTATTTTTTTAAGTATGTTAAGAAGCAATATAGACCAAACAACTTTTAAATAAAAGTGAAAATTTTTGAATTAAATATTTCTGGTTATTTTAAATATTATTTAAAGAATATGCATTTGATTAATTTTAATTATTATTTATTAATTTCGACCTGATCGGCACTTTCATAAGTTGAAATATTATTGTTTATAATAGAAATGAAAAATAACTTTATTTAGCATTTTAAACTTCGCGCGAAACCAATTAGATACCGAATGCGACGCATGCGCAATTGAGTAACTAGCTCTTGTTGGAATCCCTACACAATTTGTATTTGTATTTCTGCAATGAATTTATTATTAATACAGAATCAAAGTTATAATAGCAGATTTGATTGTATCACATATTTTATTCTCATAATCTAAAAAACTTACAATTTTGAGCATAATCTAATCCATTTCCTTTGAATAGATTTGATAATTCTAACTCTACATTTAATAGAAAAACCTTGAGTTCTTAAATAATAATTGAAAACAAAAGAACTTGATAAATTTCATCATATAATAATATTTGACTCGTCTAATGGTAAATATACTAATTTTACCTGTAATAAGTAAATTAATTATTAATTTATTGGAGGTTAGATTTCAATGAGCCCGCAGAGTGTAATTACTTACTCTCATCTGCCTCGCGCAGGTTTCGAGGTATACTGTCTAGTGATTGGTGCCTCCTAACACGTGGCTTACTCGCCTTATGCATTTTTAATCATTGATAGAATATTATAAACGAGCAGTATATACACAAATTTCACTGCACTATCAGAAATGTCTGGCCCGGTCGGGCCCAGGCATGGGCCACAGAGTTCTACCGATCAGGGCCAGATTGGGAAATCCGTTTGGGGCCAGATCGGTATTATGTTTGAAATCCGGCGATTTCTGCATGGAAAAGTGAAGGGCTATTCGTCCATAAATTTTTCAGAAATTTAACCGGTACGTTGCGTGTTCGATTCTCAGCACCTGAACTTTTAATTATTATTATTTTTTTACTTAATACAATATTTGTGAATATAACTTTTTCAATCACTGTTACTTTTAGTAACAGTATAATACGTTTTAGCGACTAGTCATGAGAGAGTGATTGGTTCCATTTCAAACCCCTTGTCCAGCGCTTACTTTACAAAATTACTTTCAAGCAAGTTGTTACAGAAGAGTGACTGGTCAAATCACAAACCCCTTCTCTAGTTCCTCCTTTAGAGAAATACGTTCTAGCGCGTGGTCACAGAAAACTGATTGGTCACATCTAGAACCCCTTTTCAAACCCCCACATAAAAAAATTAGTTATAGCGACTGTGAACAGAAGAGTGATTGATCACATCTCTAACCCCTTTCCTAACTCACCGTTTACAAAAAACACGTTTTAGCGACTGGTCACACGAGAATGATGGGTCCAATCTCGAACCCCTTTTCCAGTTCCCCCTTCAAAAATAAAAAATAAGTTCTATCGAATGATCACAAAAGATTGATTGGTCCAATCTGATACCCCTTTTCCAGCTCTTTCTTTTCAAAAATAAGTTTCAGATACTGGTCACAAAGGAGTCATTGCTAACATCTTTAATCCCTTTTTCAGCTCCTTCTCTAAAAAACATGTTTCAGTGGCTGGTCACAGAAGAATGATTTGTGAAGTCTCGAATCTCTTTTTAGCTCCCCTATAAAGAAACACGTTTTAGCAACTGGTCAC
>NC_046665.1:128887989-128892399 GCF_010883055.1 Belonocnema kinseyi
AATAAGTTCTATCGAATGATCACAAAAGATTGATTGGTCCAATCTGATACCCCTTTTCCAGCTCTTTCTTTTCAAAAATAAGTTTCAGATACTGGTCACAAAAGAGTCATTGCTAACATCTTTATTCCCTTTTTCAGCTCCTTCTTTAAAAAACATGTTTCAGTGGCTGGTCACAGAAGAATGATTTGTGAAGTCTCGAATCTCTTTTTAGCTCCCCTATAAAGAAACACGTTTTAGCAACTGGTCACACAAGAATGATCGGTCCAATCTCGAACCCCTTTTCCAGTTCCCCCTTCAAAAATAAAAAATAAGTTCTATCGAGTGATCACAAAAGATTGATTGGTCCAATCTGCTACCCCTTTTCCAGCTCTTTCTTTTCAAAAATAAGTTTCAGATACTGGTCACAAAAGAGTCATTGCTAACATCTTTAATTCCTTTTTCAGCTCCTTCTCTAAAAAGCATGTTTCAGTGGCTGGTCACAGAAGAATGATTTGTGAAGTTTTGAATCTCTTTTTAGCTCCCCTATAAAGAAACACGTTTTAGCAACTGGTCACACAAGAATGATCGGTCCAATCTCGAACCCCTTTTCCAGTTCCCCCTTCAAAAATAAAAAATAAGTTCTATCGAATGATCACAAAAGATTGATTGGTCCAATCTGATACCCCTTTTCCAGCTCTTTCTTTTCAAAAATAAGTTTCAGATACTGGTTACAAAGGAGTCATTGCTAACATCTTTAATCCCTTTTTCAGCTCCTTCTCTAAAAAACATGTTTCAGTGTCTTGTCACAGAAGAATGATTTGTGAAGTCTCGAATCTCTTTGTAGCTCCCCTATAAAGAAACACGTTTTAGCAACTGGTAGCAGAAGAGTGATTGCTCGCATCTTCAACCCCTTTTCCAGCTACCTCTTGGAAAAAATACGTTTTAGCGACTGATCACAGAAAAGTGATTGGTCTAATCTCGAACCCCTTTTCCAGATCCCTGTTTAAAGAAATACGTTCTAGCGACTAGTCATGGAAGAGTGGTTGATAAAATCTAGAATCCCCTTTCCAGCTTTCCCTGTAAAGAAAAAAGTTTTAGCAACTGGTCACAGAAGAGTGATTAGTCGCATCTCGAACCCCTTTTCCAGTTTCCCCTTTGAACGTTTTTTTTATAGCGACTGGTTACAGAAGTGTTCTGAATTTTTTTATTTATCTTACTTTATCTCTAAAAATTTAGATTTTATGAACGTTTTTTAAAAATCTTTTCATTTTTTACAGTTCTAAATCTTTTTACATTTTCTTTATTTTCTAGATATTTCTCAAATTAAATCGAATTTTGTTCAAGCTTTTGTACAAATTTGCATAATAACACAAAAAGTGTGTCAAAAAAATCGAGGTTCTTTTCCAACATGTTTGAAAATGATTTAAATGTATTGAAATCTTCTTGAATTTTCTTAAAAACATTATGTTTTCAAAATAAATAATCATTGAAATTTTTTTCTGGAATCTTCAGCAATTGTTTTATTCTTTTGAAACCTTATTTTCAAAATCTGCAAAAAGTTGAATTTTTAAAAATTTTGTTGCAATCTTAAGATTTCCGCAATATTTTCAAATAATTTTCATTTTAAAAATTAATATTTGAAAATAAATAAGCTCTTAAATTTTTCACAGGAATATCAAGAAATTTTCGAATTCTGTTGAAACCTTATTTTCGAAATCATGAAAAATTGATGGTTTTGAATTATTTTTGAATGATTTAAGAAATTCAACAGCTCATAATTATTTCTTAAAGTAATATTAATTTTACCTAAAATTTGATCAAATTTGCAAGAATATTACAAATTTTATCATTCCCTTAAAATCTTTTTTTTTAATTCTTCTAAAACCTATATATTTTTTATATTTCAAATTTTCTAAATTTTTGAAATATATTTCGGGTATTTTTCGGATTCTTTTTAAAAATTCCGTTTGGAAAAACGTATTAAGATTTTTGGAATATTTTCAAATAATTTTCATTTTAAAAATTAATATTTGAAAATAAATAAGCTCTTAAATTTTTCACAGGAATATCAAGAAATTTTCGAATTCTGTTGAAACCTTATTTTCGAAATCATGAAAAATTGATGGTTTTGAATTATTTTTGAATGATTTAAGAACTTCAACAGCTCATAATTATTTCTTAAAGTAATATTAATTTTACCTAAAATTTGATCAAATTTGCAAAAATATTACAAATTTTATCATTCCCTTAAAATCTTTTTTTTTTTAATTCTTCTAAAACCTATATATTTTTTACATTTCAAATTTTCTAAATTTTTGAAATATATTTCGGGTATTTTTCGGATTCTTTTTAAAAATTCCGTTTGGAAAAACGTATTAAGATTTTTGGAATATTTTTGAATAATTTTATTTTAAATTATTTCAAAAATCTATAAAAATTTCTGCATTCTTTTTAAACCTTTCAAAATGTTTTAAAATCTTCTGTATTTTTTTTTGGTTTAAAATCTCATCTACATGACTGAAAAATCTAGAAAAATAAAATTTTTGGCACTATGAAATTCTGGAAATAGAAAACATACCAAAGCAAAAAATTCCCAAAATATAATGACCGGCCTTATGAAATATTCGACACTGTGAGATTGCCGAATTTAAACAATTAAAATTTTTCGATCTTTGTAATGCGAGAATTTTAGATTGTAAGCAATTTTATAATTTTGGGAATTTTATTTCTCGAAATTTTTCTTATCTATAAATCGATATTTCGAAGTCTTTGAAAATCTACACTTAAAAAAGTTGAAATCTTTCTTAAATATAATTGAACTTTATCTAAAAATTTTTAAAAAGTTATCAGATGAAAAATTGTATTAAAATATCCTAAAACCTTTTCCTGTATTTTTGCGAATCATTAAAATTTTTTGAAATCTTTCAAAATTTTATTCTTGCAACCTTATTATTGAAGTTTGCAAAATCTTACTTCAAATTATTTTTTTCAAATCCTGTCAAGTTTGAAATGATTAACAAACTTCGAAACATTTAGAGGCAATATAATCCGGGAAAAATTAAAAATATTGTTTATTCTAAATTATTCCTAGAATATTTTTTTGTATTCCTGTAATATTTTTTTATATTATCATGAAACCTTGGAAAATCCATAAAATTCGTTAAGTTTTTTTTTGTGAAAGGGGGATGAGAGGAAAAATCGAATAATTTCCAGTAAAAAATATTTTAGCATAAGAATGACCTGAAGAAAAATAAATTCCACTTAACAGTCGAGTGCATCGAAAAAGGACACAGGCGGGGTACCTTAATGACATTACTTTCAAATTTATTGGGGACGTTCGACACGTGCAGCGTAATTTTTATTTTCCTCGGAACTTTTTTGACACTAAGAGGGGAAATTCGGGACCCTGGACCTAAGAAAGTAAATTTGTGAAAGCGATGAACGACGAACACAATGGCTACATTTAATAGTACATTAAGCACGAGCGGAAGCCGATGTGAATCTAACCGCCGTGACAACGCGGTACGAATTTTTCCTTCTCCTGGACACTTTTGTCAGTTGGTCACGGGAAATCGTATCTATCCTCTGCATGTCCGAATTTGTATTCATTCAATTTTCGATTCTCAGGGGAGAAAAATCAATAGCATCATCTTTCACGCATTTTTCACCAGCCCTGAGAAAAAGATATTTTTAATTCAAGCAAAAAGATTTGTTTGAAAACATTTTTTTTTGATTCAACAGACCTTCCTTATTTCAATTAATAAAACATTTGTTTAATTTCAATAAATATAAAGGGGACGACTGAAAAATCCCGAAAAATAAAATTCCCGACACAGTAAAATTCCCCAATAATCAAATTCGCGAATAATAAAATTGCCGAAAAATAAAAATACTGATTTGGAAAATTCCCAAATAATAAAATACACGAATAATAAAATTATCGAAAAATAAAAATACCGAATTGGAGAATTGCCGAACAATAAAATTCGCTAATATAAAATTGCCGAAAAATAAAAATACCGAATTGGAAAATTCCCGAATAATAAAATTCTCGAATAATAAAATTTTAGAATTATAAAATTTCCGAATTGCATTATTCCCGAATAATAAAATTTACGACAGTTTATAATATTACCGAATTGGAAAATTCCCGAATAATAAAATTCCCGACAGACAAATATCCGAATTGGAAAATTCCCGAATTGTAAAATTCCGGAATTTTAACAATTAGAATTTTTTATAAATATATTTTATTGATTACAAATACAACAAAAAAATATGAGTTTCAAAAATTATTTTTAACATTTAAAATTTTGAAGCTTATTTTTTTAATTAAAAATAGCAATAATTTTAAATAAAATATTTCTAGGTAACGCATGTTTTTTTAATGTTCACAGTATTTGAAAGAATATAAAAAGCGTTTGCAAAAAT
>NC_046665.1:128892499-128916049 GCF_010883055.1 Belonocnema kinseyi
TAAAATTAATTAATATATATATATATATATATTTATTTATTTAAAAATTTAAATTACATTTTTGCGAAAGCATTTTGTAATTTTTTTATTTACAAATATTATGCACATTTAAAAAAAAAAGCGTCAAAATGTAAGTAATAATTTTTTCTTTGAAAGCAGAATTCAATTTGGTATCACCTACCAAATTTGTAAAAACATGCGCTTGGCAGAAAAAAAATGATTCCTAAATTTTCTCTGTACTTTACAAAGCTTTTCAAATAAAAACTCGATATATATATATATTAATTTAAAATTTTATTTTTGCGAACGTTTTTGGATTTTTTCAAATACTGTGAAAATTAAAAAAACATGCGTTACCTAGAAATATTTTATTTGAAATTATTGCTATTTTAAATTCAAGAAATAAGCTTCGAAATTTTAAATGTTAAAAATAATTTTTCAAACTAATATCTTATTGTTGTATTTGTAATCAATAAAATATATTTAAAAAAATTTCTAATTGTTAAAATTCGGGGATTTTCCAATTCGGATATTTTATAAATCGGCAATTTTTTGTCGTGAATTTTCCAAATCGGTATTTTTATTTTTCGGCAATTTTCCAATTCGGTATTTTTATTTTTCGGTAATTTTATTATTCGTGGATTTTATTATTTGGGAATTTTCCAAATCGGTATTTTTATTTTTCGGCAATTTTATTATTCGCGAATTTGATTAATCAAGAACTTTCTAATTCGGGAATTTTATAGTGTCGGGAATTTTATTTTTCGGGATTTTTCAATCGTCTCATATAGACTATATTGAAACTCATTGAATAAAATAAATTATTTGTTTGATACAATTTGTTTGATTCTAAATTATTTTATATAAATTATTAATCAATCGTTACATAAAATTACTGAACATACTTTTCACCAGAATGTGCTTTGTTCAATGTTACAGCAATAATAACTGGAAGTTTATGTTGAAATCTAATTTTTTTAATAATATAAAAGAATATTAAATTAATAGATATATTGTGAAATCATTAAATTTATTAATATTATGATATAAATTCTAATGAAAAATGTTTTTTGAATATAAAGTTATCATAAGCTAAATTAGAATTAAATAAATTTATTATTTCCATGCTCTAATTAGATTAATGATTTAATGGTAAAAATAACTATATTAATTTTAAATTTTACATAAGCGAGTCATTAATATATTTTTTTGAAAGTTTGACTCATAATAATATTTTATTTAGTTTCATATTTGCAAATTACAAAGCTTAATAATATCAGGTTATACATGCTATTAATTTTTCTTAATAATATTATATTTATATTTTATACTTTAAAATTATGTACAAAACAAAATTTTAATATAATTTTAATACATTTTTAATTGGTTTATTCAATGTTACAGGAATAATTATTTAAAGTTTATCTTAAAATTTAATTGTTTTAAATAATATAAACGATTATTAAATTAATAGATATATTCTGTACAATTAAATAAATGTATTATATTCATGTTTTAATTATGTTAATGATTTAATGTTTAAATACTTTTTATTTATAGATTAAAATTAAATAATACCGTATTTGCATTTTTACGTTATCTAATAAAAATTTATTGAATATTTAATATTGGAGCTATATTAATTCTAAATTTTACATAATTTAGTCATTAACAAAAAAATTTTTTGCACGCTTTAATTATAATAATTATAATATTTTCATGATTTATGTATTTGCAAATTATAAAGCTTAAAAATAATATTTTATACATTCCTATAATTTTTACAATAATATTATATTCATATTTCATATTTTAAAATTATTAAAAAATTTAAAGTCAAATATAATTTCAATAAACTTTTAATTGGATTTTCAATGTTGCAGTCATAATTTCTTAAAATCTAATTTTGTTAAATAATGTACAAGGTTATTAAATTAATAAATATATTGTGAAATCATTAAGTTTAATAATATTATAATATTAATGAAAGTTTAATAATAAAAAATAAAATATTAAAGTACATAAAGATTGGATTTAAATTGTTTAATATTTAGTAATATAAATATGTTATTTCCTCTCAGATTATGTAATTAAATATTAGCTACTACTTTCGTAATAAAAGTTTCTTTTTTTCTGTTAAATACTTTTATTACAATTATATAATTTTTTATGGTGTTTCCCATATTGTAAAATGAGTGTTTAAATTCAATTTTATAAATTATATGTACACATATTTTCATTTTTTTAACTTAGTTAGAAACCATATTAAGAAATTAAATGTAGAGAAATGAAGTTTCAAAATTGAATGAGAATATAATGTAAACATTATTTGAATGTTTTCATGAATATATTTATGTAATGATTTTTATTGTGTGAATTTATTAATTAATTATCGACTGATTTCACCAAAACTCAAATTTTCTGGAATTAGTTCACGAGTTTATTAATAAAGAATAATTTTAGAAACAAAAGTTTAAATTTAAAAAAATGTATTAAAAAAAAATTATTTAAAGGTTTTAGTTGATATAAGTTGATATAATATTATTTTTTTAAGAGCATTAAATTGAATAAAGATTAAAATTTATTACCTCAAATTTAAGCAACATAAGTAACAAATAAATTAATTATTTACTTTTGAGTTATATAATGGAACATTGAATATGATTTGCATAATATAAATCAATTTATTTTTAAAGTACCTCTATCTCAATTAAGTAATTTTTCGGAATTATGCTGGTGTTCTGAGATTATTATTTCATTTATTTTTTAAAAGTATATGTAAAAATGTTTTAATTTTTTCCCTCAAATTAATATTAAGTCACTAATAAATGAAATTTTTGTAAATAAAATTTAAAATCAGTGAAACAAATTATTTGGGGCTTTTTATATTGTGAACGATTTAATTCATTATTAGCTGATAATTTTCTTCACACTTTCTTCATATTGGTTTTAATTAGTTATTAATAAATTAAACGTATAGAAATACTGTTTCAAAATTTAAAGGAGAATATACACACAATGTAAACATTATTTGAATGTTTCGATGAAAATAATTGTTTAATGTTTTTTATTTTGTGAACTGGTTAATTCATTATCAATTGATTCTAATAAAATTATAAATTATAAATAAATATAAGAAAATTATATTTTAATGGTTTTTCTTTTGTAAAATGGTCAATTGATTATTAGTTAGTTAACGTTTTCTGATTATTAAAGTAAATAAAGATTTAAACATAGTTCCTCAAATTGATGTAACATAATTTAATTATTGACTTAAAGTTAATGTTTAATGCTTTTTATGTTATCATTAATGAAAAAATCAATTGATTGTTAGATGACTAATTTTTTAACAACAATCAACTAGATAAAGATTCAATTATAAATTTTTTTAAATTAAGTATTTTATGTTGTGCAATAATTTTTTCTTAACATTTTGCTACCATATTAAAATTTCATAGTTTTTGAGAAGAAAAAAATGTTTTCTTTTTTTACATCTGGGCAATCTTTTTTTTAATTTTCAAAGAGATAAGTAAAATAAAATTTTTGAAAAAACTTGTTTTAAGAATTAGAACAATAGAAGCGTCTTAATAATTTCGAAAGATTTTGAGATTAATTTTTTTTAAACAGTTATGGGAAAATTGTAAGCAGTTAATATTTTATTTTGAAATAATAATTTAAAATTCTAAAGATTTTAAAATTGTTTTTGAAAAAAATATGGAAGGTTTTAAGACAATTATTTCCATTTTCCAGGATTTAATTTAAATTTAGGTAAACTTAATTCTTTAGATTGTCAAGAGTAGGGAAAATATATAGTTTAGATTTATGGGAAAATTTCACACCATTTTTAATAATGAGTTCTAAGAGATCATTAAAAAAGATCACAAAACGTTTAAAATTATTTCACAAAATATTTTAAAAAAGGGTTTAAAAGTTTTTAAAGCAACATCGTGTCATAATATATAATTTTAGAATAAATTTTCGTAAATTTATGAGATATGTAGAAGTTTTGAAACGATTAAAAAATAATTAAAATTTATAAGATATTTTAGGACTTTTTTTTAAATTCAGGATAATGACATAAATTCTTAGGTTCCCAAAACAATTTCTCTCGATATTTTAATTTAAAAAATGATCTTTAGGAGAAAATTCAAAAAGATTTTGAAACCTCAAATATTTCCTCAAATTTCGAAAAATAGTAGAAAATTTTAAAGCGAAGTGTTTCAATTTGTTAACATTAAAATAAAAATTAAAATAATCCATTAAATTATATAAACAAATTAAAAATTAAAAATTGTGAAGAAAATTTGTGGAAAACTAAGAACTTATATAGTAAAGTATCACATGCCCTTAATTAAAATAACTTTGAAAGGTCTCAAGTGAAGAAATAAATGTTATGCAAGTTCCTAGGAAAACTGGGGATGTTTTGAGGCAACGTTTTACATTTGAAATAAGTTTTCAAATTTCAATACAAATTCCAGTCAGATAAAAAAATATTTTAAAGAATTTAAGATACATTTTAGATGATTTTTCAAAATTAAAAAAAAATTCGATTCGTTTAAAAATATTTTTAGGAATTCAAGAGGATTTGCATAAATTTAAAATATTTTAAACCTTAGAAGCATTTCCGAAAATTGATGAAGTATTCATCATTTCTTGTGAAATTATAAAAGCCCTAAATATCTTTTAAAAAGGCTAAAATTTTTCTAATAATTTTAGCCTTTTTAAAAGATTTTAAAAAAATTTTGTCAAAGTTTCTTATAGATTCTTTTGAAAAGTTTTAAATGCTCAGAAAAATAAGAAATAAATATTTTTCCTAAAAGATTCGAAAATTTCATTTAAATTCATCGCTAGACATCAAATATATTTAGAAACTAGGTCGGTTAAATTTTTTAATTAGACCAAAATTTAAAAAGTTTGAGCTTTTTCAAAATTTGTATCAAATTTTTTCATGAGTATTAGAAATTTATGGGAAATTTTCTGATACGCGTCAAAAAGAATTGCAAAAGAGCTTAATGAAAATTTAAAATTCGATAAAATTTCAAAAAGTTTTATGCCTTTGAACCTTTTTGAAAATTTTCTAAAAAAGTGAAAAAATTTTAAAAAATTTTTTAAGAATTATTAATCCAAATTTCCACTAGATGTGAAGTTTATGTTTCTCGAAACTATTGGCATGAAAGTTTTTAATTAGACAAAAGCCAAAAGTTGGATCATTTTCAAAAATAAGCAATTTTGATTTTTAAGAGATCCATAAGTGTAAAACGTTATTTTTAGTAGTTTTTAATAAGATTTACAAATTTTCTTGATGAAGTTTTTTAAGTAAACACGAATTATCGAGCGCGCAACCCGATTTTCGAAATGAGAATGTAATCGTTAAAGCCGTAGGTGTTTTCAGAACCTTCTTTAAAATCAAATTTTAAAAAATTAAGTTACAATTTATGGCTGTAATTCCTTGGCGACATAATGCAAGAGATTTGGAAAATTATTTTGTATAAAATTATTTAATTTAAAAATGTTGCAAATAAATTTTGAATAATGAAAAATTATTTAATTAAACAATTTAAAATAAAATACATGTAAACTATCAAATTAACATTTTTTTAATTTTATAAATTTAGATTCAGTTCCAAAATTATAAATCCAGGTTATCATTTTCAACAATTTATGTTAAAAATTTTAAAAATTAATCGATCACATATTTTAAAGAAACTGAGCACTTCTAGAATTAGAAGTTAAATTATTTTTATTTTAAGTAAACACGAATTGTAATCTAATCGAATTGTAATCTAATGTAATCGTCAAAGCCGTAGGTGTTTTCAGAACCTTCTTTAAAATCAAATTTAAAAAAATTAAGTTACAATTTATGGCTGTAATTCCTCAGTTGTTTAAATCACAGTTTTCGACTTTAGTTATAGTATTTACAATATTTGGAAAAATTTAGTTGAAATTTACGCATTAAACGTACGAAAAAGAGCGCGAAACGCAAGAACGTACCCGCGCGTTTTAGGCGCGCTCAAAAAAGGCGCGAGGCGCCGGGCGCAATGAGAATCTGCCCGCGCAGCAAGCGGTAAATTTATTTTTTCTATACACTGTACAATCAGAAGCCTAATTGTATGTGTTCTATTTTATTTAATTTTTTTAGTTATTGAAAAAAACTACTTGAGCAAATGAAGATTGTTTAAACAAATAGAAAAATAATATCATTAAAAGAAATATATCAAAATTATGTAATTATTTAACGAAACCTAGCATAGTATACTAATTTAAAAAAAAAGTTAATATTTCTGGCAAAATTTTCAACAATTTTGGAAAATAGACAATAAATAATTACTTAAATAATAACATAATCTTTTTACAAAAATGTATTGCTCTAAACAATGACAAACAATTTTACTTCAATCAGAAACAACGATTATTTTTCTGTATTTTTTTTTAAATAAATAATTGTTTAAATAATCTAAGTTTATTTAAAGAAATAAAAATTGTTTAATTAGTCATGTTAAATATTAAAACTATCCACTATATAATTTTTGGTTCAAAATTTTGCTTTTCTATTTTAAAATTCAAATACTTGGTTCAATATTCTGCTTTCTCAAAAATAGATTTTTTGGTTCTTAAAGATTCATTACTGTAGTTGACAATTAAACTATTTTGTTGAAAATCCCTCCTTTTTTGTTTGAAAATTCTACAATTCCATTTTTGATTCAAAATTTCTCTGATTTAGTTAAAAATGCATTAGCTTAGTTCAATATTTAGCATTAAAAAGTAATTTATTTAAAGATTCAACATTTTGTTTTACAATTTAACTATTTTGTTAAAAATTCCTCCTTTTATTTAGTTGAAAATTCAAGTAATCGATTTTCATTTTTTAAATCCCTTTTGTTTTTGTTTTTAGCTCAAAATCTCTCTTGTTTAGTTGAAATTTTAACTACCGGGTTCAATAGTTAATTACTTTATTAAAAATGAATTCTTTAAATTAAAGATTCGTCATTTTAATTGAAAATTTAAATATTTTATTAGAAATTCCTTCTTTATTTGTTTGAAAATTCAAAAATTTAATTTTAGGCTCAAAATTTCTATTTTAGTTAAGAACTCTACTGCTTGTTTCCCAATTTAACTTGTATTTTAAAAATTAGTTTTTTCTTTCTAAAAATTGGTCATCTTGTTTAAAAATTAATTTTTATATCTAGTCAAAATTTAAAATTGAACTATTTTGTCGCAAATTTTTTTTTTTTGATTATTTAAAATTTTACGATTTGGTTTTAGATTAAAAATTTCTCCGCTTCAGTTTAAACTTTAACTCTTTTATTTTTTGTTGTAAATCTCTATTGTTTAGTTAAAAATTCATATCTTTGGTTGAAAAGTTAACAATCTTTTTGATAATTCCCCCTTTTTTTGTTTAAAAATTTAACATTTCCATTTTGGGTTTAAAGTTTTTCTGTTAGAAATTGTATTCATTTGTTCAGCTAAAAATTGACCTGTTGTGTTAAAAATTTCTTCTTTTTTGTTTAAAAATTTAAATCTCACGTTTTCGTTTCAAAGTTTCTATTTTTCAGTTGAAAATTTAAATATTTTTATCAATATTTTATTTTTTTGCAAATTGATTTCTTTTGGATGAATCTATTGTTTTCCGAATTTGTGTTTTTTTATCAAAAAGAATAGCGTGATTATTAGAAAATATAAGTTTTTAGTTCAAAATTCAAATACTTTAGTATGAATATTTTATTCTAAAGTTTAAATTTTTTTTTGTTTTCTTTGATTGAAAATTTAGCGGTAAAATACATCTAAACTGTCAAATTTATATTTTTTTAATTTTATAAATTTAAATTCAGTTCCAAAATTATAAATCCAGGTTATCATTTTCAGCAATTTATGATAAAAACATTAAAAATTAATCTATCACATATTTTTAATAAACTGAACACTTCTATAATTAGAAGTTAAATTATTTTTATTTTAAATAGCTTAAAACCTCATAAAATGCTTCAAAATTGTATTTTAAATCTGAAAACATTTACATGTCTTTTTTACAATTTCTAAACATCTTTTAAAATGATTCTAATTTTTCGAAAATTTCTTTTACTATTGTTTGTTACTATCCTGACAAATTAACAAAGTTTCCGTAAAATCTTCCACATTAAATTTTGATAATTTTGTAAATCTTTTTAAAATTTTCTTAAAATTAATTTTTCTAAATAAAAAATCATTTTTAATTTTTCTATGAAGTATTTTTTTTCTTCTAAATCAGAAAATCTGCCAAAATTACTTTAATTAATTAAATTTTCAAATTGCGACAGTTTAAATAATAATGTTAAAATGTGTAAATTCTATAATTGTGAACTGATTCGAAATCGTCTTGTAAAATCAATTCTAATTCACTCTTTAAACTTTAAAGAACAATTCAATTTTTCAAATCATTAATTTTTAAAATTTCAAAGTTGATCAACTGGGGTCAGAAACTCACATTTGTTTGTCAAAATATGCGATTTACTTAAACAATTATTTTTTTCTAAAAGTTTAAAAAAATTGTATTTTTTACTAAAGTGTAAAAAATGTAAATGTTATGTAATTATTTCAACAATTAATCATTGCTTATTTTCAAAATTTTAAAAAATTGCGCCAGAAGTATCCACTTTTTTCTCTAATGCTCTCCTATGCTGATTGATTAAAAATAAAAATTATTTAAACAATGACATAACGTTTTTAACAGAATTTACTACACCTCGAAATGATTCAATATTATGTTCAATTCAGAAATTACGATTTAAAAATATTTTTGAAAATATAATTGTAGAAAAAAAATATATTTGTTAAAACAATTAAACAATGTCTGGTTTATTCTTTCTATCCACTATATAGACTAAAAAATAATGGTATGTATTCTATTTTATATTATTTTTTTTTAATTTTCGAAAAAACTGCTTGAGCAAATAAAAATTATTTAAACTAATAAAAATTTGTAAAAACTTAGAAGAAATGTATCAAAATAACGTAATTATTGAACAAAAAGTAAACAACACTAAATTGTTTCAATACTTAGATGATGTTTGAACCAAATTTACTACGGCAAGCAATGTCCAAATATAACATTTGATTCAGAAAATACGATTTTTTTTATTATTTTCTGTATAAATAATTGTTTAAATTAGTTAAATTTAATTAAACAATTGAAAATCAAGTCATTTAGATTTTAAATTATTGATCATAATTATTCTAATCCAATCTAAGAAAAGAGTAATCAATAAATTTTCATTTGTATTAAAAATGATTAAATCATGCGTTTTTTTTCAATAATAATTTACTGAAAACATAATTTTTTATACTCTTCGGTGACTTTAATGTAATAGAATAAAGCTTTTTGAGGGTAAAATTTTGCAAATTTTTATAATTAAATTGTAACTTTTTAAAATTTCATCATTATTATCATTTTATTGTTTTGAGAAAATATTAAAAATATTAAAAATCCTCAATTCAAAATTTATATTCATACAAAATCTTTGTAGAACTGTTCCGACTCTAGATTTAATTTTTAACAACTAAAGTTAGAATCTTTTAGAACATTGATTCTAAAGGAAGTCCTTTTGAGGATTCCTTTTTAATTCTTTGCTATCCGATAGATGGCTATTGGGTACTAAATTTTAAATAGTCCCGCGTTTTTTGGTACATGCGCAGTTGAAGCGGGTTTTCGATATAACAATGAAACCTGTCTTATTTCATTGGCTCTACCCTCCTATCGAGAATGACGATAATGCCTATAATTTTAGTTTCTTTGTCAAATTTTTTTCATTGCAATATTATTTAATCTGATTTATGAAGTAAAATGTGCATCGACTTGTAAAATATTTAAAGTGAGTAAAGGCAGTAGTTACATTTAGGATCGATTAGAACTATTTGAATTCATACTCTAGGTTCTTTTAGAAACCATTTCAAGTTTTAGGTTTGATTTTAGCAAGATAAGTTCCTGTTTATTGCAGCTCCTTGAGAACCAAAAATTGTTTTTAATAGAAACCCCAATCTTTTCTTTGCTTTAATATTTTTTATGCAATACGAGTATGGTCTTCTTGTTTTCTAGGCATGGTTTCGAGCAGCAAAGTAGGTTATTGTCGTTGGTGCGTTATCTTACCGACCTAGGTCGGTAGAGTTCGCTTTACCATCTGCGGGAAATGAGGCTTAGGTCTGCGCGCATGCGCGTTAACAACTTTGACCAATGCGCACTGTTCTGCGCTGTACTTTCCCTTTAAACTAACCTGAAAACTGAGAAGTAATATCATGAGAGAACTCGGGAAACATACTATTGATGCATTATGTTATTATATTTATCAATATAATTGAGAAGAACTGCCAAGGATAATAAGAGATGTATTCTTTTTTTAATAACAAAAATAAAATTCAAGTTTCAAAGCGAAAAGTTTTTTAACAAAAACATGGATTCATTTACAAATACTTGTAAAGTATTAAGAAACTATTCAAAAAATATTTTTAATAGTGAGGCACTAAATTTAAACAACTCATGGTAAAAGAGTTAATTAGTATACTAGAGGCATTTAGCATTCCGATAATAAGTAATAATTTTTTAAACAATCTTAATTAACAAATGAATTTTTCAGCTGTTTTTTAATGTTCCAACTTGGAGCTTTCGATGCAATCAACTTAAATAAATTACTTCTAAATTTTTAAGGAAACTTTGATGAAACCTTTTTTGCTGGATTGAAAATTAAACTATTTTATTTTTGGTTAAAACCTAAATTCTTTAATTGTATATTAAACTAAATGGTTTAAAACGAATGAGTTTTGTGAAAAGTTCTTTTTTTCATATAATTACTTTTTGGGTTATAAATTAATCTTTTTACTGAAAATTCAACCGTTGGGTCAAAAATTAATTCTTTATCTTAAAAAGTGAAATATTTTGTTGACAATTCATGTATTTTACTGAAAATTTGTTCTTTTTGGTAAAAAATTATTCTTTTTTTTTTTGAAAATTTGTGTATTTTGAACTACTTTTATGAGTTTTCTTTAAGTCATTTTAAATGGAAAAAAAGCTTTATATGGTTTTTAATTTAAAAGTGTTTTTCAAACTTAGAAATTGAATTTATGTAATTTAATCAAGAATTCTACATTTATGGTCTGTACACTTTTTGTATATAATACTAATTTTACTAATCTATTATTGATAGAGAATTGATCGTATTTAGTTAAAAATTCAAAAAAAATTATTTGCAAATATATTTTGTTGTAAATTCGTATTTTTACGTATAAAATTTATCTCCTTTGCTGAAAAATAAATTATTTAAATGAAATCTCGTTTTTTTTCAAAAATAAGAAGTTCAAATGCAATTTTAACTATTCCTTTTTTGGTGAAACATTGAGCATTTTTAGTTTAAAATTTCAAACTTGTGTGGAAAATCTGTCTTTTTGACTCAAAAATTGAACTGTTTCGTTAAAAATTCGTTTTCTTGTAGATTGGAGCTTTTTGACTGAAAATTTGAAAAATCAACAATTTGATTAAGTTTAACTTTCATGTTGAAAATGCATATTTTTAATTGAAAATTATCTATTTTGACAGAAATGAAAATTTAATAATTAAGTTAAAATTAGGTTATTTTTAGTTCATATTTTGGTCAAAAATTTAGATATTTGGTTAAAAAGTTAAACTATGTATTTGAAATTTTAACTATTTGGTTAAAAATAAAATCTTATGATGAAAAAAGCATACTTTCGGGTGCCAAATTCGAATATTTTTTAATAATTTTTTTTACTGATTCAACTATTTTGTTAAAAATTCTTCTTTTTTATTTCAATTCGATTTGTTGAAACTTCATTCTCTTTTCCTTGAAAATTAATTTTTAAACCGAAAATTGGACGATTCCATTCAGTATTGTTTATTGAAAATTCATCTTTTGTGTTAAGGATTTTCCAATTTTGTTAAAAATTTCCTTTTCTTGGAGAGATATTTGGTCGAATTTGTATTTTTCTTAAATGAAAACTAGCTTTCTTGTTAAAAATTTATCTTTCCCAGTTTAAAATTCAATTGTTTTTTGACTGAATTGACTTTTTAGATAGAAAACTTAACTACTTTGGCGAAAATCCGGCTTCCTCAATTAAGACTGTCTTGTTGACATTTTTTTGTTTGAAAATACTTTTTTTAACATAAAATGTAACTTTTCCATTTTTGTGTAAAAATAAATTTCTCTGTTCGTCTCTTTTATGGTATGATGCTACTGTTTTTGAATGAAAATAAAAAAAAATTTAATTAACTATTACATGTTTCTTTAAACATTAGATTTTATGATTAAAGATAAATTAGTCTGCTCGGTTAATTAATTAAAACACCCGACCGGCAATCGGACTTTTTGTGGTTTGATTGCCAGTGGAGCGAAGGAAATGATTTTTTTTTTCAGAAAAAAATTTAATTTACAAAAGTTAAACAGCAGTATTAAAATTCACTTTTTGGTTGAAAATTTATTATTCTTGTAGAAAATTGATCTCTTCAGCTCAAAATTTGAGTATTTTGTTAAATGTGTGTTCTTATTTTTCTTTTAAAATTTATTTTTTTACAGAAAATTGATCTTTTTTAGTTAGATATTATTATGTTTTCGTAGAAAAATAGTCTTCTGCGTTGAAAATACATCCTCTTGAAATAAAAGTTCATTCTTTATAATACAAAAGTAATCTATTTCGGGTGAGATAAATTAATGAATTCGATCTTTTAAAAATTTGATTTGAAATTTTTTTATTCAGGTCCGGGAAAAATCAAAAAATTTCGAAAATAAAGTTTTGCGACCACTTTTTGAATAGCTATACTTACGTTTTACCGTAAATATCACCTTCCCTATTTGACTATTATGACAGTTAAATCATTGTCATATCTCTATATAAAATATTTTTTTCAGGAAACGAAAAGCAACATTTTAGTTTTAGATTCCTTTTAAATAAATTATTGACGTAGAGGGTTGTTGCTTAAGTCCACTATGCTAAAAATATCTTTGATTAGGTAACGCTTGCCTAAGGGAGTTGCCTGGCATTCTTGTTTGGTCAAATCTTCAACGAGACCAGTGTTCATATTTATTTTCACCCGTTTTTCGAAGGGGAGTGTAATTTTATATATTCCACGAAGACATCTACCACCATCAAATATTGCAATTACGTCTCCACTGGATGTTGTTAAAACATTTTGTTCGTCGGTTGGCATAGGAACATGTTCATGACCTTGTCTCACATAAATTGGCTTATCGCGAGGAAAAGTGAATCTATGAATTTCAAATAACTGGCGCGAATTTATGCGGGGACGAAGGCGAATAAATCTAAGTTCTTCAAGTTTGTATCCCAGTATGATAATAGGGCGACGCCTGACAGAAGCCGGTCTGGACCTGACACGAAGATAAGATCTGGCAGGAGAAGGAGACCTGACTCCAGAAACCAACGAACGAGGTCTGACAAGAGAAGACTTTTTTAAAGAATTAGAGGGTCCAGAACGAGGAACGCCAATAATAGGGTCGCCATTCGGCAGACATTCGAACTGCGAACTTAAATCTGCAACAAGAGACACAAGATAAAATTTTTCTTTCAAGTAGGCAGTACTTTATTTTTTTGATAGGACTATTAGTTTCTCAAATTTACTTTTTTCCCAAAAAAAGATCTTCTCAATCGCTCCGATGATAATCGAACCACAGAACTTCCGATTCCCGGTCGGGTGCTTTTTCCAATAAGCTACTAGAGAGATAAAAAGAGGAACCTTTTTTCATAAGCACAAACTGTCTTTTTAAAGGTGTCACATTTTAATAAAAGTCAATTTTACAATGGATCTTAATTTATACAACATTTTTAATACATATCTCCATCTAGCCTGAAAAGGTGTTAAGAGTTTTTGTTATTTTAAGAGAGGTGGTTACTATCTCTGATGATAATACTCGTAGAAATTATTTGTAATAATACGTAACCACTTGCCAAAGACAGAGTAATTTTTTGAAAAAGCATTCTTCTCTCGATTTTCACAGGTAGCTTAACGGCAAAAGCCTACAGTCAGAAATCGGAAGTTCTGTGGTTCGATTCCCAGCGGGGCGATGGAGAAGATCTTTTTCAGCAAAAAATTATTCTAAAAAAATTTTTACTTATTTCTCAATCTAGTTTGAAAAGAAGTTACGAATTGCTGCTATTTGAAGAGTTAACTTAGACCGATAGTGTTGATTAATATTTGAACGATGGCGGAAAAGATATCTCCAGTGAACGGTGTTTACCATCTCTGATGATAATATATATTCCTTGTAAAATTGACTTTTAACATCTTGGAAAAAACAGTGTATGTATCTGAAAAAGCAAATTTTCTTTCGATCTCTCCAGTAGCTTAATGGGAAAAGGACCTGATCGGCAATAGAAAATGCTCTGGTTCGGTTCCAGATTCCTACCTTACCGACACTTTTTTTATTTTCTAACTTATTTTGACACGAAGCACCACATAGCGTCAAAAGTTGGGATCATAAATCAGAAGCACTAAGAAAGGTGGGTTTTGAACTAAATCTTGATAATTATGAAAAAATTTTTGTTTATACATTTTTTTTTTGCTTTTTCCATCATTATTAAAATTTAGGACCAGAAACACGTTTCTTAGAGCTTCTTATTTAGTATTACAAATTTTAAACTTGATGTGGCGCTTCATGTGAAAATAAATTAGGAAATAAAAAAGTATTTTTAAGGTGGGAATCTGGTCACGTGACCAAAATAGAATACTGAAGTTTTTGGTTAAAAATTCAATTGTTTTTTTTTGTCTTTCTAATTTGAGAATTCTTATGTTATAGTAGAAATTTCATCGGTTCGTATTGAAAATGCAACTGCTTTTTTTTAATTCTTCTTTTTGAATGCAAAACCAACAATTTTTTTATTTCCCTTTTTAAATTCAAAATTCATCTATATTAGTAGAAATTGTACCATTATTGGCGAAAAATGTAACTTCTTAGATAAAAATGAAACATTTTTATTAAATACTCATACTTTTTGGTTGAAAAATCAACTATTTAATAGAAATCACTATTGTTGGGTTAAAAATTAAACTATTTTCGTAGAAAATTATGTTTTTGATTGAAAATTTACAACTAAGTGTTGAAAATTTAACTGAAATTATTTTTGTAGGAAAATTCTACATTTTTTTTATTGATTCTGTCTTTTTAGTCAAAAAACTCATCTATTCTAGTGTAAATTGCACCATTCTAGAAGAACAGTGTGTCTGTCTGGTTAAAAATGAAACATTTTTATTAAATATTTACTTGAGGTTTCAACTATTAAAAAAAAAAATTTTTATTGTAGAAAATTCACGCTTTTTTAGCTCATCTATTATAGAAGAAAATTTTTCTTTTTGTTTACAATAAATAAGATCATTTTAATTTTGTATCTGCAACATTTTTTTTCGTTTATAAAAGACCCTATTTCAATCAATTTTACCAGAATTATATTATGGTATGTTAATATTGATAGTCAGGGGAAAAGAAAAATTGCTCAAGGAAAAATCACGGAATTTCCAAATGCATTTAGTATCTTAAATATAAAAAGTTTTCATCTGTTTTAAGTCCAATACATTATTATTTTTGAAAAGTATAAATTGCGAAGAGAAAACGGAGGGGAGAGGCAGCAAAGTCTTTTTACGGTCACGAGCCCACGTTCGGCCGTAAAAAGACCAGTTCGCTGCCTTGGTGCACAATATACTATTTTAGGTTAATGTTGGTAGAGACTGACCTAGCCTATTGTCTCTACTTAAAACTATTAATAAATTTTATAACTTTATTTACCAATAGAATTGAGAACAACTGCCATGAAGAAGACGATAGTATCAACAATCCTCATCTTTTCTAATTAGTTGAAAAACTGATAAATTTATTAATAAATAGTTTTTTCAGGAGTGGAACGACATGGGTTTGTATAATCGTCGTATAATCGAATGAGTCGTTATCTTGTAGACCTGCGTCAATGTCGTCCTTCTGAAATGTTTACATTTCTTAAGAATCAGTTTCAAGGAAAAAAGAGCAAGTTATTACATTCTTTAAAACTGATTACGCAATTTATGTACACTACCAACAAGGTAGGATAAAAAAACGTATGTGGACAACTTGGTTTTGAAATAAAATTTGTGATAGGATTTATAAATAAAAAAAATTCAATAAAAAAATTCCACATTAAACATTTATGATAGACAACAAAATTTCTAATATTTTTATTAAATAAAAAAATTGAACTTTTCAAGCACAATGTCTTTTAAAAAGAATATTAATTCGTTTAAAAATAGTGATAGAGTATAAATAAACTATTTTGAAATATTTCCAATAGCGAAGCAAAGGTTAAATATTTTTCAAACATTGGTATAAACAAATGAATGAATGAGAATGGCCTTAAGAAGTTTGGCAGCGATTCGTCTTTTGATTCACAATTAATTTTAATAATGTATCGCAAAAGTTATTTAGTATATTCGAGACATTTAGTCAGACACTGAAAAATCATAATTTTTCAAACAATCTTAATTAAAAAATGCACTTGTTGGATATTGCTGGACATATAAACTTGGTTCTTTCGGCGCAAACTACTGTAAGTGAATAATTATTCAATTTTCTGGCACATTTTAATAAAGAACAAACTATTTTCATTATTTCCAACTTTTATTTTAACTACTTTCTTCATACTATGTATTAATCAATACAATATTGCTTTTTTAACTGATGGACTTTTTTTCGTTTTTATTTTGAAAAATTATCTCTTTTTGTAGAAACTGCTACTTTTTGGTTTGAAATAAAACTGTTCTGTAAAAATAATTTTGTTTGAGTTAAAAATAAACCTTTTTTGTTGGCAAAGAAAAAAGTAGAAAACTCATATTTTGGTTGATAATTGGAAGGCTTTGTTCAAAATTATTTTTTACTTTTGTTGCAAATTAATTCTTTGAATTGAAAATTAAATAATTCCATTTTTGGTTTAAAATGTATATTTTTTAGTTGTAAATTCAACTACATAGTTGAAAACTAGCAGTGAAACGGAGGATAGAAGTAAAGTAAAGGCACGGGAAATGGGGACAATACCAGAGAATGAGGAAATAGTGAAAGTAAATGAAAAAAAAGTGCACAACGAAAATGGAAGATTGAAGGAAAGACTGAGTGGGATTAAAGATGATTAGAAGGAGAAGAAAGAACAAAGAGGAAAAATAACATATTAGTTAAGGAATTAAAGGCGGAGAGTGAAACAGGAGAAGTTGAAATAAAAAATCGTTTGAGAAACATTGGAGTGCAGGTAAGGGTAGAAGGTGTCAAGTAAATATGAGGGATGAAGAAAGAAAAAGAAGGAATCTTTCTTGTAAAAGTGGGGAGTGAGGAGGAGAAAAAGAAAAATTATGGACGGAACAAAATTATTGAGAGGAAGAAGAGAAAGAATTAAAGAAGATCTAACATGAAGGGAGAGGAAAAGGAGATGGCAAATAGAGAAAATGGGCTTAGGTAGAGAGGAAAAGGGGCCACATGGTTTGTATAGGGAGAGACAGGTTATGGATAGATGGGGAGGAATTGTGCTGGGAAGATGAATAGCAAGAATTAATGAAAAAAGGAAAAAGTTTTAAGAAGATTAGGGGGAAGGGAGACAAAAAAGAGTCTAGAGATAAATCTCAGGAGTTTCCAAACGGCAAAGGGGAAGCAAAGTGAATAGGAAAAAATAGGGAACGGAGGAGAGAAACGTGAAAATAGCTTTCTGGAATGTGTCAGGTTTGAAGAACAAGAATTAAGGAGTTTGGAGGTGGATAGAAAAGTGGGATGTTATTATGAAAAGTGAAACTTAATCAGATGAGAAGGACTGAAAGGGGATAAAAAAGATGTTACCGAAAGTTTATGTGTGGACGATGCAAGAAGCAAGAAAGAAACACGTCAAAGGGAGAGGGATAGGCGAAATGGTCTCAGATGTGAGAAAAGAATTGGCAGTAAAGTTGGAAAAGTCAAAATAGCAGTGGTTTGTGTATATAGAAGAAGTGGGGAAGAGGAAGGTTGGAGAGTAATTAAGACGTGGATGGAGGAAAGAAAGAAGAGTTAGTTCTGATAGGAGGTGACTTGAATGCATTGACTGGCGAACAAGGAGGAGGGACTTGGGATGGAGAAAAGGAAGCATATGTAAGGAGTTCCAGACATAGCGTGATAGGGAGGGGAGAAGGTTTGTAGGGAAGGGAGAGGCAGTGATAAACTACATTCTGGCGGAAGAAAGAATAAGGAAGTTCATAAGTTGTATGAAAGTTGGTAATGAAATTGCGTCTGAGTACTTGGCGGTAATAGCTAAACTGAAAGGTGGTGGCCAGAACCGAGGCAGCTGGAGAAAGGAAAAAGGAAGAGAAAGGAACAAGAAAATAGGAGCCTGCAAAGCAGATAGACTTAAAGAGTTTAAAGAAAAAATGGAAAAGATCAGGTTTATAGAAGAGGAAGGAGTGGACTCGTTAATGGAAAAATGGAAAGGATAGATTAAGAAGAATGAAAGACTGTATAAGAAAATGGAGAATAGGGAAAATGGAGAAGGGGGAGTACAATACGAGAAAACGTGAACATGAGAAGATGCTCGAAAGAAAGAAGCAAAGGAGAAATGAAAAGTAGAAGGAAGAAGTAGGAAAATTGATTAAAGAAGGGTTTAAGATGTGATAAATAAGGACAGTGGAAAAAATAAGGGCGTAAATGAAGAAATAGAATTGGGTGAGTGGACAGACTATTTTAAGGGTCTGCTAGGAGGAGAACAAAATAGAATAATAAGCGAAAATAGAAAGTTAGTATAAGGATAAATGGAAGTAGGGAATAGAATAACAAGAGAAGAAGTGGATGCGGCAATAAATAGATTAAAAAGGAACAAGGCTACAGGAGACGATGATATGGAGACCGAAGCGTTAAAGTATGTAGGTGAAGGGGTCAGGGAAGGCCTGTGGGAGATCTGCAACAAGGTATGGACTGGAGACGGGAGAGCAGAATAGTTGTTGACAGTGCTGGTGGTACCATTTAGCAAGAAAGGGGAGGGAAAGAAGGTAGAGGAGTAAAGTATCACTCTCATACCAGTTGGCTACAAAATATATGCAGAAAGTTTAAGAAAAAGGGTAGAAAGTCAGATAGAGGAAAGAGAAAGTATTCCACACAATCAGACGGGGTTTAAAAAAGGGATGCGAACCATAGACAACATTTACGTATTGAACTAGTTGGTTAACAGAAATATAGGGAGAAAGAGAGGGAAATTAATTGCGTTATCCATGGAATTTTAAGCAGATTCTTATTCAGTAAACAGATAAGTGTTCTGACCAAGAAAACTGAGCAAGAAAGAGTAGAAAACGAAGAGAGAAGTAAGAGCGGGGAGAGAAAGGAATATGAGAGTCTAGGACATGAAGATGAAAGAGAACGTCACAAGCGCGGCTTGAACACAAAATATCCCATGATTAAGAAATCTTGCAGGATATTGAGGAAGGATACGAAGATCGAGGACAGCGGGGAACAGAGGTGGAATATTTAGAGAAAGCGGGAAAATGAAGAGTTCTGGATTATAGTGTGTAGAGGACGCACCAAGAAGAGATTAAATAGTACAGGACTGGCTGAAGAAGGAGAGAACAGGGTTTGAGGGCGTTGAGGAGACGGGTTGCATGGTGGGGATGGGCACAAAGGGAGGAGAATTAGGAGATGAAAATTGTAAAGAGGAGAGTAAAAAGGACAAAGCAGAGGGCAGATGGAAAGAGTGAAACGTGAAGTGTGGAGATGAAAAAGGGGTATAAGAGAAAAGGAGAAATGTGAAATGGTGAGGATTGCAAAAATGTTAATTTTGTTGAGACGCTTTGTTGTTGTTAGATTGTAAAAAATTATATATGTAGAGACGATGTGTGGTTGGCTTCCGTTTTTTCCGAAAAATAGAATGAGGTAGAGATACTAGCAAATTAGTAACGGCTAAAACAAAGCAAAGCCTGTATAGGACAGGCGGAGGTTAAATCGAGATCGATTAAACCGATGTTTGAGTGTACAATTAGTCAGAAGATATAGTTACTAATTTATTTATTCACTTATTTTTACAGATTAAATTACTAGATTTGTACTAATCAGCAGTGAACAAATCAGTGCTACGTGAGTTAGTAGAAAACGACTACCAATTAGTATATTTCTACTAATTCCGATCTAAAAATTAAACTCAACATCAATCTCAAAATTAAATACATACTACGTTAATACTTACGAAAATCAAAAGAAAAAACTGAAAATTCGATGAATACAGTTCCAAAAACAATGTTCATTATTCTTATTTCATACTGGTTATTCGTGAATAACCGAATGAATCAAAATTTGATAAAAACATGTTTTCTCAATACTTCTATTTTCGTGGATATCTCGTTTCTAATTATAAATTATATTAAATATTGTTAAGTCAGATTAAAGAAACGAAACTTTTTTCGATGATGTTTGCGTATCATAAATTAGGTTTCAGGGAAAGGCTTAGGATTGATAAACTAGACTGATAAGAGGGACTGCAATAGCTTTTATTATGCCGCAGAAAAAAATAAAGAAATTCGATGATTTCCGTAAATTACGCAACCTTGTAAAAATACGTGCGCATTGCAAAAAGTTATTCACCTTGATAAATAATAAATTATAAGCTTGAGATAGAACTTTAAAAAAAAGTATGATAAGAAGTGCCTCATTTCAAGATGTTCTACATGTTGGTTTAAAAAATCCATTTATTGCTGAACAAAATCTAGAACGAATAAAAAAAAATCATGAAATTTATAGAAATTCATTGTTTAGGAATTCATGGAACTCGAGAAATCGATGGAGTTTACGGACTCCAAAGAATTGATGGATTTCTTGAAATTTACGCAATTTACGGAATTTACGTAGTTTAAGGAATTCATCGAATTTGTGAAATTCATGAAAATCACGGAATTTATCGACTTCGTGAAATTCACAGAATTCAATATATTCATGTAATTCGCAGAATTCATGGAATTTAGCAGGAAGTCAAGTAATTCAGGGAATCCAAGTAATTAACGGGATTTAAGGGATTCAAGGAATTCACAGAATTAAAAAAAGATGGAATTCAAGGACTTTGCCGATTTCGCGGAATTCAAGGAATTCATGATAATTTCGGAAATTGAGTAATTCGCGAAATTCACGGAATGGATGGACATCTGCGAATTCCGTAGGTTCTTTGAATTCCTTTAACAGCTGGAATTCTGCTGTATACAGTCTACTTCTCAATAGTGCCGCGATCCGGCTTGTAGGGGAATGAATTTTCTCGGAATGGGGTTTCCTTGCCACTGTCGCGCTCTCGAGCACTTCTCACTTTCGTAAACCCTTTCTCAACAGTGCCACGCTGGCATTAATGTCTCGTTCAGGAGTGAAGGTTTCAATTCGTATTAAGGATTATCACCTTAGTTATAAATTTTATCATTTGGTTGATAATTTAACTTTTTTTAAAAAAAAGACATCGTTTGGGCTGAAAATTTCATTATTTTGTCAAAATTGGTTTAAAAATGTAATTGCACACTGATTAAAATTCGTAACGCTCATTAAATTTGAATTGTGAAAAATCCCAACGCGATTTATATTGCATATGACAATTTGCGTAACTCTTGCAAATTAATTAGTGTTAAGTCATTATTATCACTAGACTTACATTGAGTACTTAAAATATATGTAAAGTTTTACTCAGGAAAAATGTAATTTCATTTGATTTCGGTTATTCGTTAAATAATAATCGCGTTTATCATTTTTACATTTTTAACTTGTAAATTAAAAATTTGAAATTTGCATTTACGGATGCAAAATTATTTGTAACGTGATTTCGTTTAATACTTAATATTTTGTATTGCGATTTAATAGTTTAAATTGTTAATACTTGTCTCTACGTTTTAATTGGATAAAAATTAATTTCTACCGATCAAACAAATTGCTCGCGTAAAAGAAAAATACTAAAATTATTTCCCATTGCTCTTTTCAAACTAAACAAAACTTTACATTGCTCAGTAAATTCTATTGGTCTTTCTAACGCTCAGCTTCACAATTATATTAGCTTTGATTTAATTATTCAGTGAAATCCTACGAATTTCACAATGGCTAACGGAAAGGAAGCACGCCTTAAATACCTTGTTCACAAAAGCAAGGCGTTAGAGAGATCACTTGGATCACTCGAAACCTACTAGAGTGGTGACTCCCCCGACTTGGAAAATGCAGAGTGTCGTTTGAAAGTTATTAAAGGCATTTTCGACGGGTACGTGATGAATCACGAAGAGTTGATTACGCTTCAACATGCCCATCCCCGCGTCGAGGCGTATACACAAATCGAGTCGAAATACTACGCGCTTACGAGTAGAGTACACAAGATGAGACCTGCGGCACCGGCGCCTCTCGCGAATTCCACTGCGTTCATTGGTACCAATTTCACGCTTACCGAACGACGTGACGTGCCGAAATTACCTTCAATAGATATTCCGAAGTTCGACGGTAAGCATGAAAATTGGTCCAGATGGAAAAATAGCTTTGAATCGCTCGTGCACAATCGCGCCGAAACGAGTGCGCTTGTCAAACATTCACATTTGAATGGTGCTGTCAATGGTAGTGTAGCTGAGATAGTCATCGCGGAGTTTCCCGAGAGCGAAGATAATTACCCCCTTGCATGGGCAGCGCTATGCAAGGCCTACGATCAAACGCGTGTTATCACAACTGATCACCTCGACGCCCTCTTCAGTTTAAAACAGGTAACTGAAGCAAAACCCGAACCTTTAGCAACTTTGCTGTATTCAACGCGTCATCGCATCGTTCTGTTAGGAGCGTTAGGAGTTACGGTTGCCGACGTAGTTGCGATTCGTCTGTTGGAACGCGCCCTTCCACCCAGCGTATATTCTCGATGGTTAGACACTTTGAAGGGTAACAAAATTCCCAAGGTCGATGAGTTGTACGATTTCATACCAGAGACGATAAATAAAATTCGTCAAATGAAGACAATGCCCCAAAACTTGCGCAGACAGCAAAAAAGACCGGCTGGAAACACCCCTTCCAAGCAGCCGAAAAGTTTCAAATCGTCGACCCAATCGTTCGTAACCACTTCTGATGCATCGAACATCGCTTACTTGAAATGAGGTCAAAACCATCGACTTTCAAGTGCACGGCCTTTAAGGAACTTAATCTCGGTGAAAAATACCGAATTGTCAACGACAATAAGCTATGTAGAAATTGTCTCTACGTACACAAATCTCCGTGGACTAGTAAAAATCGATGTAAGAAAACAGGGTGCAATAAACCTCATCACACCTTGCTTCATCCCCACAAAAAATCCAAAGAACCTGACGCCGCAGAGAAAGGTCAATCGTGACTATTGTCAGCTCACTCTCTCGCATCAAATGCATGCCTTTCCGACTCTCAGCTGATGACAACTGCCGCCTTGAAATTCCAGACCCATCGAGGAAATAGTCTCATGGCACGCGCGTTATTGGATTCATGTTCGAACGCGAATTTAATGACTCAGAAATTTCTTAATAGCTTACAGCTGCCAACTAAACAATGCTTTGTTAACATCGGAGCAGTTGACGAAACGAGC
>NC_046665.1:128916149-128919546 GCF_010883055.1 Belonocnema kinseyi
CATGTTCGAACGCGAATTTAATGACTCAGAAATTTCTTAATAGCTTACAGCTGCCAACTAAACAATGCTTTGTTAACATCGGAGCAGTTGACGAAACGAGCACTGCTTCGGAAAAATACGTCAAAGCTACTTTCTTTTCAAATTACAATAATACTGAATATCAATTAAACTTTTTGATTGTACCAAAAATCGTGGAAAGAGTGCACAATGAAACTTTTCCTCGAGAAAAATTCAATATTCCCAAAAATATAAAATTAGCCGATCCACAATTTCACGTTCCTAGACCTATCGACGTCCTTTTAGCGTCTGGTCCCACATTGTCCTCCTTTGCAATTGGTCAGATCAAACTAGGTAACGAAAATTCCAAAATTACTCTCCAGAAAACTTCGTTTGGTTGGATAGTCGCTGGTGGTTCGATGAACAATAGCCCTCTTAACTCTGTTTCATGCAACGTCGTAAAACTGGATCAACTGTTGGAAAGATTGTTGACCACTGAAGATCTTGACTATCAGCCGGTCAAGTCTCGTGACGACGTAATGTGCGAAGAACATTACGTTCAAAATACAACTCGCGATAGCTCAGGCCGTTACACTGTTCGTTTACCCTTCCGCTCTGGTAACTTCGAATTAGGTTCAACTAGAAACCAAGCTTTACACCAATTCTATGCTTTAGAAAGGAAATTTAAGGCGAATCCCGCTTTCCGAACCGAATACGAAAAGGAAATGAACGGGTATGTCGAGTTAGGCCACATGACCTTGTGCGAAGATGACAACGATGATGGGTATTACATACCTCATCACGCGGTCGTCAAAGAAACAAACGATACCTATAAGCACAGGGTAGTATATAATGCCTCCGCAAACTCCACGACCGGTACTTCGCTAAATAAACTTTTGCTGGCCGGCCCCACTATTCAAAAGCCCTTGCATCACCAGCTGTTGAGTTTCCGTACTCATCCTTATGTCATTACTGCAGACATAGAGAAAATGTATCGTCAAATTTGGATTCACCCTGATGATAGAAAATTTCAGAAAATTTTCTGGTATCACGAAGGAAAAATTCGGACCTTTACGCTGAATACTGTCACTTTCGGAGTAAAGTGCGCCTCTTTTTTTAGCAATTCGAACTCTTCATTAGCTTGCTAAGGATGAAGAACACAATTTTCCCCGAGCTTCTCAGCTTCTTCGTCGCGACTTCTACGTCGACGATTTTCTTTCAGGTGCTGATACCTTAGACGATATCATGGCAATTCGTGATGAAATGATAGCTCTCCTAAGTCGTGGAGGGTTTGTCATACGAAAATGGTCTTCGAATCATCCGTCTGCTTTAGATAATATCGACAGAAAAATTTTCGATCTAGATTGTGGAATCCAAGGAAACCCCATCGAGAAAACTCTCGGGGTCGTCTGGGATTCTCAACGTGATGTCTTTACTTATTTGGTAAACCCACCGAACTCTCAATCTATTTCCTCCAAGAGAAAATTATTATCTCAGGTAGCAAAGGTTTTCGATCCTCTAGGTTTGGTAGGTCCGTTGATCTTCCATACCAAAACCCTGATTCAAGATTGTTGGCGAGCAAAAATTACTTGGGACGAGTCGTTACCGCAAGACATCCACACGAAGTGGAGTGCGGTAGCAGATCAACTTCCAAAATTGAAGGAAATTGTCTTTCCACGATATTTAGGATGCTCAAACCCCATTTCTTCGAAATGCACGGTTTCTGCGATGTATCTATGTATGGATATGGCGCGTGTTTATTCATTCGTTCAAGCGATTCACTAGGAAACGTTACTATAAAGTTAGCTATACCTCGTCTGGAACTAGCTGGTGCTTCACTTCTAAAGTGACTATTTAGAATTCAAGGATCAGTTGGCTTTTCCTGTCAAGCGTAAAACCTTCTGGTCAGACTCAATGATCGTTCTTTGCTGGTTAAAAAAGGCTCCTCATTTGCTACGCACATATGAGGCTAATAGAGTAGCTGATATTCAAACATTAAGTAACGAAGTCGATTGGAGACATGTACGTTCAAAGGATAACCCAGCTGATTCGCTATCTCGAGGGAATTCTCTCTGGACTTCAGGTCCTCAATGGCTGGCTTCGTCGAACGACAACTGGCCTCAACCGCCAAATTCATGTCCTAATCAATTACCAGGATTCAAAGATGGTATTGTTTTAATTACTGCCCTGGTAGGAAGTTCTATTTATTCCCGATTTTCCGATTATGGTTGCCTGATTCGATCAGTCGCCTATCTTCTTCGTTGGAAGAGAAAGGGTCCGTTACCGAAAAATATTCCAGATACTGGTAGATCCCGCAGAGGAATCCGTTATCTTACGCCTGTTGAAATAGCTCATGCTGAGCTTCTCATTCTCCGTCTAATACAACGTGAAAATTTTAGCGCTGAATTGAAACTTCTTGATGCCGCTCGAACTAAAAATCCAAATAAATTCAAGGGCTCTTTTAAAAGTCAAACTAAATTTGACGAACTGAACCCTTTTATTGACGATGATGGTTTGTTTCGAGTAGGGGGTCGTCTCAAGCATTCTGATTTGCTCTTCAATCAGAAACACCCAGTACTGCTGCCAAATAATCATCACGTTTCTAATCTTATAATTCGTGATGCCCATCATCGCAATCTCCACGGTGGAGTTCAATCCACTCTCTACGCTGTACGTGAAAGATTCTGGATTCTTAACGGAAAGAACCAAATTAGACACGTGCTGCACAGATGCGTTCCTTGCATTCGCCAAAAACCAAAATTCCCACATGCAAAGATGGCCGATTTGCCAGAGCCTCGGGTAGTTCAATCCCTTGCGTTCATCAACACCGGAGTCGATTACTTCGGGCTGATCTTGATCAAAGAAAAGAAGGAGCGTAATCGAAGTTTTATCAAATCATACGGGTGCGTTTTCGTGTGCATGGCCACCAAAGCGGTTCACATCGAAGTAGCTTCTGATCTATCCACCGACGAATTTTTAGCATGCTTTCGCAGATTCATTAGCATACGCGGTAAACCGCAGAAAGTTTTCTCCGATAACGGAACAAACTTTACGGGAGCTAATAATGAGCTTAAGAAAATTTATGAATTTCATGCAAGCCAAAACTTCAAGGATATTATCCAAAATTATGCCGCATCGGAACGAATCGAATGGCATTTTAATCCCTCCCTCTCTCCTCACTTCTGCGGAATCTGGGAGGCTGCGGTTAAAAGTTTTAAACATCATCTTACTCGTGTTATGAAAGATCAGAAGTTTACATATGAACAACTAGATACGTTGCTAAAGGAAATCGCGGCCGTTTTAAATTCTCGACCGTTATACTCTATCTCTGCCGATCCTAACGATTCGCTAGCTGTGACACCTGCTCACAATCTAATCGGCCGTCCATTCAATTTCTTAT
>NC_046665.1:128919646-128923685 GCF_010883055.1 Belonocnema kinseyi
TTTAAATTCTCGACCGTTATACTCTATCTCTGCCGATCCTAACGATTCGCTAGCTGTGACACCTGCTCACAATCTAATCGGCCGTCCATTCAATTTCTTATTAGAACAAAACTTTGTTTCAGTTCCAGATAATCGTCTGACTCCGTATCAGCTCATAACCAAGGCCAGACAAGATTTTTGGAGCAAGTGGCACAAAGAATATTTACACGAACTTCAAACGAGACAAAAATGGTTGAACTCTACTGCCACTTTAGTACCCGGTACTGTCGTTGTGTCAATGGAGGACAACTCCGCGTGCGCAAGATGGCCGCTGGCTGTGGTCGTCGAGGTTCACCCTGGGAGCGATGGCATTGCTAGGGTAGCTACCATCAGGACAGCGTCCGGAGTCTACAAGCGAAACATTACTCGACTTTGTATTTTACCTATAGGTCAAAAAGATGAGCTTCCGTCAGAATAGGTTCCCAATAAATGTTGAGATTTTGACCTTTAGTTGAGGTTTAGATTACAAATAGACTGATGTGATAATAAACTTTGATCTTCGATGATCTTATTTATATTAAGCTTATGTTCATTAATATTAAGATTGTTACCTGTAGAACTTGCGTTCTTTGCGTAAATATATATATATATATATATATATATAAATTAAAGATAAATCACCGATTGTGATGATGATGCTAATCAACGAGGCAGTCCCTCCAACGGAAACTGATCTCACTTGCGGGTTTATGCAATAAACCAAAGATTACACTAGACTAAGTGGTTGTTCTCTCGACTAAGTTGTTGTTCCATAGATATTATAGACAATTTATCGTTCATTAAAGTTAAGATAACTAACTTGTTATACTTGCGTTTCTAACATGTATAATGTATATATTACAAAGTTTTGATAAAATAATCACCCGATATGGGATAGCGATACCAATCAAAAATGACTGCCCTAACCGGGAAATCTGATCATTTTTGAAAATTTTCATCAAAATTAATGCGTTAAGTTTAACCTGCTTCAACATATTAATTAAAACTAGTCTCGCAGCCGTGGCCGGGAGTATGTTACGTCGCAACACTTCTGTAAATAAATCTCTGATTAATATTTATTCAAATTAATCGCGCCTGCGTGCGCAAAATCTAATATCACCGGTGGCAGCACTGGCCGACCATGACGCGCGCCAAAATGGACTTCCGGCCCCGCCAAATTCTGCCGTCATGCCCGCCAGCGTTGTCCCCAGTAGTCGACTACTTCGCGCAACGTGCAGAGCTCTCTCGCGACCTCGCGTACTAAACGTACCGCTAAAACAACTCGCGTACCTAACGTACCGATAAAATATTGTACCCAACGTACAATCGTGTATACTCTACACTTAAACAACAAAAACAGTCAGTCCACCAACGTGGCAACAAAAATCGTGTGTGTGTGAAAGAAAAACTTTGTGTGAGAGTGTACAAATCGGCTCGGCCGCCTCGTGGCGGCGTGCTCGCTAGCGGCTTTGTTCTCGTGCGTGCGGCAACTCGTCCTCGCGTGACGTTATTCGCATTTTCGTGTATCTTCCCATTTGTGTGTGTGTTAATAAAAGGGTTTTTTATGCCTTTATGGCTTTTCCCCTAAATTCAAGTGTAAATCATTTACCTTACCTATTAGTTAATGTCAAATCAGTTACTTAGTAATTCAATCATAATTCAAGTTAATTCAGTGCAAAAATAAAACGTGCTTCTATTTATAAATCAATTTCTTAATAAAAAATTCTCTGTAAACTATCATTAAAAAATTAAACTAGGCTGCTTGGCTCTCTCCCAATCAGCGCAAGACTTGTCAGCAGGAATAGCCTGCCGAATGCTAGGAGAAACATTTAGGTATACACTGCCCTGCAAAAGTTTGGACTCACTTAGAAAAATCGTTTTTTTTGTTGTTGTATTTGTCGCTTTAATTATACCGGAGCTAAAAAAATGTCTCTTTAAAAGATTGATTGTTTTCGAAATTCTGTTTAAAATAAGCCCAGGGTGAAGCCAATTTTTCTATAGTTTTTAAGTAGATATTCGAAAAATAGTGTAAATTTCAATGTTTTCTTAAATTTTCAATAACTTCCGAAATAGTCAACGTTTTTCAATATTCTTGGGCTCATTTTTAAGCTTTTTTCACAGTATCACAAAAGCTTACGAGTGTAAATCTTAAAAAATTTCTTTTCGAATTGCAAGAACTTGAATTTGTAACAAAAAAGTTGGAAAAAATGAAATATTATTTTTAGCAACAAAAATATTTTTGTAAAATATATGAAACATATAATCATGAATTTTCTATGCAATTTCCCCAAAATATATATTTATCTACTTATATGTCATTAAACATTTTACTGCAACTTCTGCCGGTTTTTCAACTACTGAATTTACAGATTTCCAATTTTATTTTTACGACTTAAACGTAACACACGGTCGAAACATCAGCCTTAACTTTTTTCAACTTCTAAATTAAATCCTTACATCAGTGAACCACACAACTTCCATTAACGAGGGTTTAAGGGCGGGGGCGATTAGTTTCAACCAAGAGTCATAGCTAGTTAGTGTGTTATACTTAGAAGTTCAAGCAAACCTTCAGCAGCGTTGTGTTAGTTGGGAGTTCATATTATCTGATTTTCACATTCCCGGCCCACAGTGGGAAAAAAGTGACTTTTCTGGTTCAAAATAACGTACAACCGACAAATATTGAGCGATTTGAACAAAAAAATTGTTGAACAAGTTTTTAAAATTTTTTTAAAACAAATTTAATAATATTATATTATTGCATTTGATCGTCAAATTTGTTTTAAAAAAATTATAAAATGTATCAACTTATCATGAATGTTGCTGTAATTCCCATCAAGTTCCCATCTGAAAAGACTTGAATTTAAAAAATCGAATTAGGTTTTCAATTTTTTATACATAAACAAATCAGACAAAAAAATGGCCATTTTATCTATTTGTCGTTCACCGTGCTGATTAATAACAGTAAAAGTGTTTGAAATCACCCAAGTTTCATGAACTAATATTAGCTAAGCATGTTTCAATATTATATATGAAACAACAAAATTTGTATAAACATATTATTTGTTGAAAAAATATTTTCTATAATTTTCTATAATCATACGTTTTTTCTTCGTCGGAAGAAAAATTCAGTTCATTCATAATAATTTGATAAATATATATTTTTTTAAACCAATTTGACGAACAAATGCAATAATATAATATTATTAAATTTATTTTAAAGAAATCAAAAAATCTTAACAACTTTTTTTCAAATTTTTTTTGTTCAAATCGCTCAATATTTGTGGGCTGTACTTTATTTTGAACAACAAATGTCATTTTTTCCATACCGTGGGCCCGCAATGTCAAAATGAAATCATATGAACTCCCATCCAGCAGAACAGTGCTGAAAGGTTGGTTGACTTCTCAGCATAAAACACTAACCAGCTATGACTCTTGATTGAAACTAGCCCCCCCCTCCCCACCCGCCCCACCAAATTCTCATTAATTGAGGTTTCGTGGGTCACTGAGGTACGGATTTAAGTTAGAAGTTAAAAAAAAGTTGAAGCTGATGTGTAGACTGCATGTGTTAAGTTTGAATCGTAAAAATAAAATTGGAAATGAGCAAATTCAGTTTTTGAAAAACCGGCAGAAGTTGCAATAAAATGTTTAATGACCATTTGTTTAAAAAGAATGCGCCTTTTTTCAAAAGAGACAATGAAACTACGTCTGTTTTAATATCTGTGCATGTTATGAATTGTAATAATATGCATTTATGGAAATGTTTCTAAGCATAGACCAACTAATTTATCTCCGTTATAGTTTGTTCTTGGATCCCGAAAATTACCTAATACTCTTTCTGTATCCTGATTTTGGATGCCCACCCAATCGTTCATGTCTCCTAGTAGGATTATTCTTTCCCCGCGTTCGCACAATAAACATTTGCGAACATGGGAAAAGAATAATTCTACTAGGAGACATGAACGGTTGGGTGGGCATCCAAAATCAGGATACAGAAAGAGTATTAGGTAATTTTGGGGATCCA
>NC_046665.1:128923785-128927306 GCF_010883055.1 Belonocnema kinseyi
ATACAAATCTGGCGTCCTTTGACTTTTATCGCGTCAGGTTCAAGGTCATTGGAAGGTCAAATCGAGAGAAAACGGTAAAAAAAATCCAAAAAAATACGTTATTGGTTTTTGGAGTCGCTAATTACGAATCTGGCATCCGTTGATTTCTATCGCTTCGGGTTCCAGGTCATTTGAAGGTCATTTGAAGGTCCAATCGAGAAAAAACGGGAGAAAAATAGAAAAAAATATGTTATAGGTTTTGGGGTCGCTGATTACGAACATGGCATCCGTTGACCTTTACCGCGTCAGGTTCAAGGTCATTTGAAAGTCAAATCGATAAAAAACACTGAAAAAATAAAAAAAATGTTATAGGTTTTCGGGGTCGCTGATGATGAATGTGGCATTCCTTAACCTCTATCGCGTCAGGTTCAAGGTCATTTGAAGCTCAAAACGCGGTGAATCAAGAAAAAATCTGAAAAAAATTATATGTATATTTTTTGGACCGCTGAATTCGAATATATCATGTGTCTTACCAAAAAGGTCCTATTGAGGTGTATTTAAGATCCTTTAAGGGTCAATTTTGAAAATTCTTCAAAAAAAAACTGAAAAAATTCATGTGAAGGTTTTTTGGGTCAATGAACTTTATCACGTCAGCTTACAACGTTTGGTTGCAACCAGGGTTAACTGTCGTAGGTTTAGGGCTTGTAGGCTTCTGCGTACTTAGGTTATAATTTCGTAGGTTTATTGCTTGAAGATTACTGTCTACTTAGGTTAACTTGTCGTAGGATGAGGGGTTCACGTTACTGCGTACTTAGGCGAACGTGTCGTAGGTTTAGTGCTTGTAGGTTACTGTGTACTGAGGTGAACGTGTCATAGGTTTATGACTCGGAGGTTTCAACGTACTTAGGTCGTACTGTCGTTGGTTTAGTGCTTGAAGGTTACTATGTACTTTGGTTAACCTAGGTTATATTTTCGTAAGTTTAGTTTCCCCTCATTGGGGTGCTTAATTAAAGTGAGTCCCATTGCCTCTCACTTAGGTGCTTGATTAATGTGAGTCCCCTTGCCCTTCACTGGGGTGCTTGATTAACGTGAGTCCCCTTGCCTCTCACTGGGGTGCTTGATTAATGTGAGTCCCCTTGCCTCTCACTGGGGTGATTGATTAACTTAGTTCCCTTTTCTTTCATTCACTCCTTTGATTTTTATCATTCTGCTAGTGATTCTGCTTCTACTTCTTCTTCTGCTTCTTCATCTGAAACTTCAAAGTCAGCTGCGTCGACCAAAAATTCGTGATAATGATCACTGCTGTATTGAGGGGCGTGGTTTAGCCATCTATAATGACCTAAGTACCACAGTACTGACGCTATATGAGCACAACAACCTACCACTCTAGCACCATTCTTGCATTGGCAATACCAACCTTTTATTGGATCGAAACTATGTGTCTCATATTGGATCCACAGTTGATATTGTTTTGAGGTTGTGTGTCGAAACTGCATATGAATCCTTACAATATGTTTTCTTTCTTTATGCACTTGGAGCATGTAGTTCCCATCATTATCAAGGTGCTCTTTCGTGTAGGATGTTGCTTGTTTAATCTGATACACACCGATTGTAAGTCGTTGAAGGTCCTCGATCGTCAGTTGGTGAAAGTCAGGTAGCGAAGTGACTTCGATCGTCTCCCAGATCACCCTTTTTCTTACCCAACCATTGTCTTCAACCATTTTTTGTAAAACATTTCCTTTTTTACTTAGTGAAAGCATTCTTTCAGCAATAATTGCATCATCGTGGCTGGTCGCTGAGACTCTTGGTGGTCTGTAAGTGTTTACAGATTGCTGAAACAATCCTTACGTAATCTCCAATGTAAGGTATTTGCGAGTTAGGCATAACTTGGGCAAGCATCTTCCATTGCTTTATCAGTCCATTAACAGATTCTACAACCCATCGAATTTTTGTGACTAAACGAGACTCGTTTGCGCTCGTAGTGTCATGCTGAGATCCACTTTCTAAAAACCGAGGCATGGCGGGTATAAATCCATATTCCTCTAAAGTAGCTATCGAATCCCGGAATCCTCTGTCAATAACCATCACATCACCAGCCTCTGTCCATTCTAGAAACGGAGATATTTCTTGTCGCATTAGGCTGTTTAAAATACTGGCATCATTATTTTTCCCATCAGCAAAATAAGGCCCATATATTTCTAAAATATATCCCGTGGTACTTACTACCATCATAGGCTTGACTAGAGGCCTGCCCTTATGGACAGAGTAACTGCGACGTTGAAACACGTAGTTACTGCTTTTTTCTATATAAATGTATGTACCATCAGCAACTAAAATTGCAACATCTTTGCCATCCGCAAATAAAGCTTGAGCTAATTCTCTTGTATGAAGATTTATGAAATCTTCTCTGCTGATGTGATGTAAGCCTAGATGAAAGGGTACGAACTTGTCCATTAGAGCTTTTCTTGCAGATGTAATAGCTCTACCTACTGATCTTCGTGTAATCAGGAAAAGTGTTGTAAGTATAGAGTGTGAACGACCAGTTCTCAGTTTCATTAACAGTATTGCTAGACAAGTTCGTGAGCTTCTATTAGCTGTATTTTTAATAGATCCACTTATATAGTCATGGAGATTTTCGAAGTTGAATGAAGTTATGCCAGTAAGCCTGATGTAGTCAGTATCATTTAAAGCACCAGGAGCATCAAAATTCAGTGATCTTCTACTTGCGAAATGACGAAGATCGTTCAACAAACCGCACACCTCTGTACTCGTCATATGGTCGTATCTGAAGCTGTTGGAACACGAGATTCTTCATTTTGTTTGAAGAACTTTCCTTGCAGATGTCTTTTGTAACATCGACATTGTCCGTGAATTATTATACCCCGATTGATGAATAGACGCAATTTTGCTTCAGATGGTACGACTACAAGTTGACCTGATGAACGGCAAATAAGGCAACGGTTCGTTGCTTTACTGCATCGACTAAAAGGCAAAGTTATTTGCTGATCAACATTTACATTCTGACCCAGGGACTTTGCCAGTGATCCGTTGCCCGCCGTCACCGCGTGGAGGTGCCCTGGGGGCAGGCACAAGAAGACTTCAACAGATATCTTGTTTATACATACTCTGAATCAGAATTCAGACGTCCCAAAAATCTATATAGGATTCTTCAGAATTTTTTCAGATATTTTTGTTTAATGCGTCCATCAAATGACTGTGAACCAGACGGGATAGAGGTCAACGGATATCAAATTCAGAATCAGCGATCCAAAAAAACTATAACGTATTTTTTTTCTACCGTTTTTTCTCGATTTGAACTTCAAATGACCTTGATCCTGATGCGACAGAGGTCAATGGATGGCAGATTCGTAATCAACGACCGCGAAAACCTATAACATATTTTTTTTATTTTTTCAGCGTTTTTTATCCAGTTGATTTTTAAATGACCTTGAACTTGAAGCGATAGAGTTCAACGGATGCCAGATTCGTAATTAGCGACTCCAAAAACCTATAACGTATTTTTTTGGATTTTTTTACCGTTT
>NC_046665.1:128927406-128933554 GCF_010883055.1 Belonocnema kinseyi
GCATTGTTGGCCGACCCATTGTCGGGAGCCCTGCGCGTTCTGTTGTTTTGTACCGCACTTACTACAACTATGTTTGGTGTTGTCATTGTTGTTCCCACGAGAGGTCGCCTGGTATCCCAGAGTCACCGTTTTAGACACCTCACCCAGGTGCCATTCAGCTTTCGGCACGGTTTTCACACCTCCGATTGGGGGTTAATTCCTTCGGGACCACCCCTGGACAATTGTCCGCGACTGCCTATTTATTTTTGTAACCATATTCAGCAGAAAGCCTTGGTACAGGGACCCTCTATACGCAACCCGAGGACGCGTTCGGTGGCTTTGTCATAGGCCCTTCGGTTTGATTCTAGAGGAATCAAAACCGAACCGAATGGTTCCGATACCGGGAATCGAACCCGAGCCTCCTATATATGTAATTAAAGATATATCACCGATTGTGATGATGATGCTAATCAACGAGGCAGTCCCTCCAATGGAAACTGATCTCACTTGCGGGTTTATGCAATAAACCAAAGATTACACTAGACTAAGTGGTTGTTCTCTAGACTAAGTTGTTGTTCCATAGATATTATAGACAATTTATCGATCATTAAAGTTAAGATAACTAACTTGTTATACTTGCGTTTCTAGCATGTATAATGTATATATTACAAAGTTTTGATAAAATAATCACCCGATGTGGGATAGCGATACCAATCAAAAATGACTGCCCTAACCGGGAAATCTGATCATTTTTGAAAATTTTCATCAAAATCAATGCGTTAAGTTTAACCTGCTTCAACATATTAATTAAAACTAGTCTCGCAGCCGTGGCCAGGAGTATGTTACGTCGCAACACTTCTGTAAATAAATCTCTGATTAATATTTATTCAAATTAATCGCGCCTGCGTGCGCAAAATCTAATATCACCGGTGGCAGCGCTGGCCGACCATGACGCGCGCCAAAATGGACTTCCGGCCTCGCCAAATTCTGCCGTCATGCCCGCCAGCGCTGCCCCCGGCCCCCAGTAGTCGACCACTTCGCGCAACGTGCAGAGCTCTCTCGCGACCTCGCGTACTAAACGTACCGCTAAAACAACTCGCGTACCTAACGTACCGATAAAATATTGTACCCAACGTACAATCGTGTATACTCTACACTTAAACAACAAAAACAATCAGTCCACCAACGTGGCAACAAAAATCGTGTGTGTGTGTGAAAGAAAAACTTTGTGTGTCAGTGTGCAAATCGGTTCGGCCGCCTCGTGGCGGCGTGCTCGCTAGCGGCTTTGTTCTCGTGCGTGCGGCAACTCATCCTCGCGTGACGTCATTCACATTTTCGTGTATTTTCCCATTTGTGTGTGTGTTAGTAAAAGGGTTTTTTACGCCTTTATGGCTTTTTCCCTAAATTCAAGTGTCAACCATTTACCTTACCTATTAGTTAATGTCAACTCAGTTACTTAGTAATTCAATCATAAATTCAAGTTAATTCAGTGCAAAAATAAAACGTGCTTCTATTTATAAATCAATTCCGTAATAAAAAATTCTCTGTAAACTATCATAAAAAATTAAGCTAGGCTGCTTGGCTCTCTCCCAATCAGCGCAAGACTTTTCACTTCTAGCGTCACTCTCTTTCTCCCTCTCACTCTTCCCTCCAAGCGGAAAACTGACCAGTGATGCTCAAACTTAGCGAATACGTATTTACTGAATTTTCGTCCTTTTTTATATTTTTATATGAACAATAAAAAGAAAAGAAAATGTTAAGGCTAGGGAGCAAAAGTACAGTTAAGTTAGAAATGAGATTTAAGTGATCACTACAATTTCTCTTTCAAGTTTATATTTTTCCCTTCTTTTGTAAATAATTTTCCTCTCTACTTTCATAAGTGTAATTTTATTCTGTCTTTTATACGTCGTAATTTTATTGCCTCTATGTTATTTCTTTTATTTGAGTTGTTCATAATTATAGTTTAGTTTACTTTTATATCTCAATTGTCTCTACATTCTCCTTTGCTAAGTAATTCTTATTTTAATACTCTCTTTCATATAATTGTATTTTACTTGTATTTTCTCTATATTATTGACTGTATTTTACTTGCTATTTTTTTACGGTTTTTTTTATTTTTGTTGAATTTTACTTAGTCTTTTTCTTTTTCGATTTTTCAAAATTTAATTAGATCTTCGCACCACGCAAGTATACCGCGCGTTTCAAAGTTGACCTGCACGCTCAACTTTCCGAATAGTAGGGATGGACGGGGCAGCAGCTACGCCCCTCCATCAGCGACGCGAGTGGTTGAGAGGATCGGCCTAATCGCTGATCGGATCGCCTCTCGACAGGCGGAAATAAAAGCGGGTGCGTGCCAGCGAAGGCACGCACTCCTATTCAGGCTTCCAGTAAGGTAACCTCAGTCCCCTGGTCGCTTTCGGTACTTGTACCACTTTTTAAGAATAAAGTACTTTCGATATCTAAAAATAATTCCAGGCCTGTCTTTCTCTCTTTCTCTCATAAGAAATCATCCGTCAAACTTCCAGCTCACTCAAACTCCTCGAATCCTTTCCTCTCTCTCACACTCTTTTTCTCTCACCCTCTCTCTCACTTTCTTGGTCGGTAGGCTCTCTGCAGCCCCACCACAACTCTTTTCTTATTTGAGGGTCGGTACGCTCCTTGCAGCCCCGCCCGCACGGTAAGTTCTAAGCAACCCCAGTACCATCTGCTAACTTCTTCGGGGAGCGGTACGCCTTTCTTACGGATCCGATCTTCCCCACTATCTTCCTTTCACCTACTTCCTTTTCCACAGATATATGTTCAGTAAGCCTTAAGCCTCCCGTCCCGGCATGTGCACCCTAGTCTGCCGTCGCTTGGTCGCTCAGGCATTCGGCTTCCCTTGAGTGAAAGACCTCCGACCCTCCTCCTCTTCCTCTTCCTGCACTCCAAAGGCCATTGTCCGCTCATTGATCCTCCTTGCAGACTCCCTGAAGGTCCACTTCATCCGGCCCTCGAGTTTTTCCGCCTCTTCTTCGGGCGACTTGGATAGCTCCAGGCGTTATGAAGCTCGGGTCGCCCCGGCACCTCTGATGTATTATCCTAGACGAGGAGGAGCTTCTGTGCTCGCCTCCAGCACCGACAAAGCAACCTTGCCGCGGGAATCTTAAACGTGACCTACAGCTGTAAGTCCAGAATTCCACCTTGACGACAGTCAAAGGGGCCCCTCGTCTTCCGTTGCCGCCACCCACCAGCCGCCGGGGCCAGAACTGTCTTGATGAAAATTGAACAATTTCCTAGACAATTTTCTTGTTCTTTAAAATTCCTATTTTTTGTTGAAAATTCAGTTGAAATCTTTTTCGATGAAATATCAACTCCTTTTTTTTAAATTTGTCTTTTTGTTTTAAATATTCACCTGCTTTAGTAGAATCTTCATTTATCTTGGACAAAAATGTAACTGTTTGGTTTAAAATTTAAGAATTTTGTTAAAAACTCCTACATTTTAGTTTAAAATTCGACTATTTAGCAAAATATTAACCTATTGTTTATAATTCTTCTTTTGGTATTGGAATTTTGGTTTTTAAAAGTTTGTCTTTTCGATTATAAAATTTACCTGATTTAGCAAAAATTATATCTTTCTTCAATAAAAAAAAATTATTTGGTTGAAAATTTTATAATTTTTAGTTAAAATTTCGTCTTCTTAGATTGAAAATTCAATTTCTTCGAAGAATCTTTTTTTACTGAAAATTTCCCTATTTTTTTAAATTGATCTTTTTGATATATTTGGTTGCGTCACTTTCAAAAGAAATCATTTTCTTCTTGAAGATTTATATTTTTAGTAAAAAATTCATGACTTTGCTTAAATCTTAACAATTTTGTTAAACAATGATTTTTTAAAATTGATAATCCAACTACTTGGGTGAAAGTTAAACTAATCTTTTAAACATTTACTTTTTTCATTGAAGGCTTATATTTTTAGTTGAAAATTTAACTGTTAACTCAAAAAGCCTTTTCTTGTTGAAAATTAATTTTTTAACTGAAAAGAATAACTTTTAATTTTTTTAGGATTGATTTTTTTAAATCGAAAATTCTCTATTTTTAATAAAAAAAAAAGAATTTTCTCGGTTCAAAATTGTATGTTTATTGGGTAAAAATGCATCAGTTTTGTGAAAAATTATTTTTTCTCATTTTCTTATTTTCTCTGATCCATCCTAACCACAACTCTACTCTCTTCTACTCTCTTCTCGTTATTTCTATAATGGACGTGTATGGTCTCTTCTACTCTCTCACACTTTCGCGTTGTCTCTTCTACTATTGTATCGTGTCTTGTGATTTCTCCTGACCACGTCTTTATTTTCTTCCACTCTTCCCTCATCTCGTTATTTCTCTAATGGACTTGTACAGTCTCTTCTACTCTAATGTATTTTCTCCCACTTTCGCCTTGTCTCTTCCACTATTAAATCGTTTTCCCTGATACCCCCTGACTACATCTCCACTCCATTCTGTTCTCGTCTCCTCTCGTTATTTCTCCTATGGAATGTTATACTCTTTTCTGCTATAGTATCTTCTCTCCATCTTTTATCTTGTCTCTTCCACCCTCGTCTTGTTTGCTTTGATACCTCCTAACTCAACTACATCATCTCTACTGTCTTCTACTCTCGTTCGTCTTGTCTTCTTATTTACTTTATGGACTTTTATACTCTCTTCTATTTTGGCGCCTTCTTTTCAACTTTCGCCTTGTCTCTTTCACCCTCGTCTTGTTTCCTTTGATCCTTCCTAACCACATCTACTCTCTTCTACTCTCTTCTGCTGTAGTATCTTCTCTCCAACTTTCACTTTGTCTCTTCCAACCTCGTCTTGTTTCCTCTGATGCCTCCTAAATACATCTCCACTCTTTTCCACTCTCGTATTATCTCGTCTCATTATTTCTTCTATGGATTTTTATACTCCCTTCTACCATAATGACTTTTCTCCAACTTTCGCCTTGTCTCTTTCACCTTTGTCTCGTTTCCTCTGATCCCTTCTACCACGTCTCTACTCTCTTATACTCTCATCTCGTTATTTCTCGTATGGACTTTTATACTCTCTTATACTCTAGTGTCTTCTGTCCCACTTTAACCATGTCTCTTCCACCATCGTCTCGTTTCCTCTGATGCTTCACAACTACATCTCTACTCTCTTCCACTCTTGTCTTGTCTCGTCTCGATATTTCTTTTATGGACTTTTATACTCTCTTCTACTTTAGCACCTTCTCTCTTACTTTCACCTTGTCTCGTCCACTCTCGTCTCGTTTCATATGATCCCTCTTTTCTCGTTTCCTATCCACCCGTCTCGTCTCATGTCGTCTTCATTTTGAATGAACTGTTCCTATTTTTTTCATTTTTACTTCCTTCATGAGGAAGACAATATATTTTTTACTTAATTATAGGTAATTTCTATACGCTTGGACAGGGTCCACGCCCCTTCCCTTTTCCAGCTCCCCTTCCTTTTTCAAACTTCAGCTTTTTCCTATTTTACTCGATTTTTTGCTTAAATTCGAACTTAATTATTAAAATCCAATCAGAGTATGCAACTTTTTTCATTCAAAATTAATTCTTCTTGTTTAAAGGTTAACGATTAATTACAAATAATTTTTCTGTTCAGAAAATTGATTTTCGACAAAACATAAAATCGAAAATTCAAAAAAAGAGATGGTCATTTTTACCATTCAATTTTCTACCGAAAATAATTTAATTTATTAACAAACAAACAAAAACTGTTTTCAACAAATTTCAAGTAAAAATAAATAACTTTTTACGAAATAGTTTTATTTTTTTATTGGGATCTAATTGTAGAAAATTCAACTATTTGGTTGAAAATGAACCTTTTTGATAAAAAAATATGTTCGTGGTATGGAAATTAAACCATTTGGTTGAAAATTCATGTATTTTGTTAAAAATGTATGTATTTTGATAAAAGTCCAAAGGGGGAGGGTCGGTAAGGCCGGTTTTTGGCCTAATTTATTTTTGAACCAAAAAATCTGAAAAAATCATGGTAGTATCTTATAAGTATCCCGAGTCGATTGCACGCTAAACGGACTCCCCCGCAGCCACCCCCACCCCCTACAAATGTAGGAAACACCACTACCCACCAACTGTATTTTCGAGAGATTTGACACTCTGAAACATGTATTCTAAAGTTAGCTCGGGTTTAC
>NC_046665.1:128933654-128974746 GCF_010883055.1 Belonocnema kinseyi
ATCGACTCGGGATACTTATAAGATACTACCATAATTTTTTCAGATTTTTTGGTCCAAAAATAAATTAGGCCAAAAACCGGCCTTACCGACCCTCCCCCTTTACTCGACAGTTAAATATTTTGTTTGAAAATCAACTCTTTTGTAGAAAATTCAGCTATCGCTTTAATTAATTATTTTATTGAATTAAAATATAACCAGTCAATTGAAACTTTCTGAATTTTGTTGAAAATTCAACTATATTGCTGAAAATCTAAATTTTGTCGGAAAACTCGATCATTGTAACCGAAATTGAGAAAAGCTTCAGTGACATGAGGGACCCTCCCCCCAACACACACACACACACACACACTAAAAAGGTTAAACTTATTAAATGTATCTGTCAATTTTTATAAAATTGTTTGAAATAGGTGGTATGGGCTTGCGGATTTTATAAAGTTTTATAAACTTTTATAAACAGATAACGATAAAATTTTTTTCTGTTCTCTCAATTCAACATTTACATATTTTTAGAACAATATGTTAATTAAGATTCAACATTTTTAAGCTGATGAAATTATGAAAAAGAGCCATTTTTTGGTAAACTTTAATGATCAATTTTTATTAATTTTAAATTTTTCCAGTGATTTTTATTTTTTTCCTACTGAATTTAAAAGATTTAAATAATTCAGATATTACAGATAAAAGTGATCTCAAAGTAGAGGATGATTTTTGACGGAAATAGAAATATAATATGACAATCAATTCTTTGAATAAAACTAATGTGGATAATATATTAATAAGCGTATAAATAGATATATAAAATAATAGTTGAATTTACTCAAAAAAAAAATTTTTAACCCAAAAATATGAAATTGAAACAGAAGATTTAAATTTCCAAATTCAAAGTTTGAATTTTTTAGAAAAAAATTAGACTTTAAACTGAAAAATATCAGCATTCAATAAAAATATCATTTTAACTGAAGAAAATAAATTTGCAATAAAATATTTGAATTTTTTAAGAAGATAGTGTTTTCAGACAAGAAAGAAGAATATTCATTAAAATTTTTGAATTTATAATAATAAAAAAAATTTTTTATAAAAAAAACAGTTGAATTTTAATAAAAAAATATAAAGTTTTTTCAGGAACGTTAACTTTAAACAAATAGTGAAATTCGTTGCAAAATACTTGAATTTGTATTCAAAGAAAATGAATTTTCATACCAGAAACATGAATGTTCAACAAAAGATTTGAATTTGAAATTTAAACATTTTACTTTTTAAGAAGCGATTGCCCTTTCTATGCGCAAAAATAGTTTTTAACAAAACGTTAAACTTTAACGGCAAAATACGAATTTTTTAAACAAAATTGTTTCAAGCACTGTTTCCGAAAAATTTTAGAAATTTTTTGTTACGTTGTAAAACCTTTTTAATTATACATTTTTTTAAAAGTTCTTGAAAATCTTTCTTAACTTTTAATTTATTTTTATCTTAAGATCTTTTAAAATTCATAGAAATCTTATGATTTTTAAATCTTAAAAAATCTCAATTTTTTAATTTACTGATATATTTTTTTATTACAACTTATTTTATAATCTTTTCGCTTTGAAATATCTTTCGAAATAATTTAACGTTTTTCTAACTTTTTTTTAAAATGCAGCATAAATGAACAAAATTCCCTCAAAATCAAAGTTCTAATCGTCCCGTCTCGTACAGTCACTTCCAATCTATTTTATTCTACTCTCACTTTGTCTAGACTCTTCTACATTCTTTTATTTCACTTTCGTTTCATCTAGTCTTATTTACACTTTTTTACTCTACTCCCATTTCGTCCAGGCACCTTTACTTTCTTTTTTTCTACTCTCGTTTTGTGTAGTCTATTCTACTCTCTTTTACTGTACTCTCATCTCGTCCCGTCTCTTCTATACTATTCTACACTACTCTCGTTTTTATTAGTTTCTTCTACTCGCTTATACTCTGCTCTCATTTCATCTAGTCTCTTGTACACAATTTTACCTTACTCTTGTTTCGTCTAGTACCTTTTACTATCTTCTACTGTAGTCTCATCTCGTCATGTCTCTTCTTCATTTTTCTACTCTACTCTCGTTTCGTCTAGTCTCTTCTACTCGCTCATACTCTTCTCTTATTTCGTCTAGTCTCCTCTGCACTTTTTTCTCTACTCCCATCTCTTCTCTTCTACTCTACTCTTGCCTGATCTAGTCTCTTTTACACTCTTCTACTCTACTCTCGTTTCGTCTAGTCTCTTCTACTCGCTCATACTTCACTCTCATTTCGTCTAGTCTCTTCTACACTTTTTACTCTACTCAAGTTTTCTCTATTCCCTTTTACTTTCTTCTTCTCTACTCTCATTTCGTCTAGTCTGTTCTGCACTCTTCTAGTCTACTCTCATTTCTGCTACTCTCCTCTATTCTACCCTCATCTTGTCTGCATCTCTTGAAAATTTATTGTTGAATTTTAATTCAAAAAAATAGGGGTAGGGGGCGTGGATGCATAATAAGCCACTTAAATAGGTAAATCCAATCCCACTTTTAGTGCTTTTTGTACGTTATCTGCTGATAGTGGGTGGAATGGGAACTGTTCTTCTTGGATTGACAGCAGCTCCCCTTGGAGTAGAAATCATTTCCGTTGGAGTGGAATCCATGTCCGACACAGTGGGAACCATTCCTGTTGGAGTGAGAGTCATTTCTGCAGTTTTCAAACTACAATGGTAAATTTTCTACAAAACCATTGAATTTTTAATTAGGATATATAAATTTTCAAAAATAAAATATTTTTCTTAAAATAGTGGAATTTTCAACAACAAAAATTAAAGGAATTATGAACAACAAGGTTAACATTTCATAAAATAGATATATTTTTAACTACAGAGAAAATTCTTTAACAACAACAAAATTAATTTTTTTAATTGTAGTGCAATTTTTAACAAAGTAATTTGATTTTCATTAAAAAAAACAGCATTTTTATAAAATATTTGATTTTTCAATCACATAAATAAATTTTCAACCAAAAGACCGGAATTCCTAATCAAAAATATAAAAGCAGATTTTTTAATTAAATAGGATTAACTTTGAACCAAAAAAAAACCAGGAGAAGAAATTATTTCTTGGAGTTTGTATATCGTGCCAAAAATGTTTGTAATTCTACAAAACTTCAAAAATACGTCTGCAATACAAACGTAAGATAAAATTACAAACATGGTAAAATTGTAAACGTAGAATTCAAGGTATTAATAGAATTCACAAGATTCACGGAATTCATGGAATTTTAGGAATTTTTTAAAAGGAATTTGAGGTCATATATACAATTCATACAATTCACGGAATTGATCGAATTGATAGAATTCAAGCAATTCATGAAATTCGCGGAATTAACGGAATTCACGGAATAAGCTGAATTTACAGAACTCGCGGAATTTAAGGAATTCGCGAAATTTACTTTTATCCCGGAATTAAAGGAATTCAAGGAATTCATGTAACGTCCAGAATTAATAGAATTCACGGAATCTATGGAATTAAAGCAATGTACAAAATTAATATAATTTGCGGATTTTATGGTTTACACGAAATTCATGGGATTCTATGAATTCGTTGAATTTCGTAAATTTTATGAATTTCACGAATTCCTTGAATTTCATGAATTCGTTACATTCCGTGAATTTCTTGAATTCCGTGAATTTAATGAATTCTGTGTTTTCTAAGTGGAACAAGTTTACTCTTTCGAGCTTATTTTTATCTGGTCAGGAATTTATAGAAAAACGCAAATTACTTCAACATTTTTTATAAACAGATATTACATTTTTTTCTGCTTAAAGACTTATTTATCTAAGTTAAAAATAATTTAAGCAATTCAGATGATTTTTATTATTATATTGATATATAAATAACGTACATTTTTTATTTTCAAATTTTATAAGAAAAGTTCTTTTTGTCTATCAGGATCAGGTCTTTTTTTATTTCACCCTTTAAAAGGTTAGTGATGAATGTTGATAATTCAGATTGGTAATACCAATCTGTTAAAATAATAGCGTTTGGACAGCAGTAATTGAAAATAAAAATATTAAATTTAACAATCGATAGTCATTAACCATTTAACTGAAGACCACATTTCTCAATTATAAGCGAATATCTCATACTTAATCAAATAATTTTCCTGGCATTCGATTTAATTAGCTAGTATTTCTGTGAAAGTTTTTTTGCAAGCGACACGTACTTTTATCAGAGAACTCGTGATACCAAATACTTCAGAAATTTGCGGACCGGAAAGGGGACTTTTTTCGTTGATGATTGACAACTGATCTTCTCAGAGTCATACTCATTTCCTTCATAGTGGGATGCATTTCCATCACAGTTTATATCGACGGACTGGAATATTTTTCATGTGAGTTTGCTTCTGCAAGATTAAATAGAAATGGATAAGTTTTAAAATATAAGGATTATACAGAGTTGGGAACATGCGCCTACAAAGAAGGGATTTTTAGCTTCTTTAGTATAGTCAAAACTCGTTTATTTCAACACTCGTTTATTGCAAGTCTCGTTTGTTACAGGCTAAGATAATCGTCTGTCGCAACTTCCCCAACTCCCAATACTGATGGTCATATATTTCGTATAGCCAATCACAACGCCGAAGTGCGAATGTGTTTCGATACTACCTGACGAACGCGTTTTGTGGTGAGGTGCCCTCTCGAGTTGAAATAGACGAGATGTTTACGTTTCGAAGGAGTCGCAATAAACAAAGTTTGACTGCAATTGAAATCCCCTCCTTTCCTGCTTCTCATTTTACAGTCAAAATCCCTCCTTGTATCTGATCTCATCTCAAATCCTTTTCACACCCTCACCACAGCTCTAGTCGTACTGTATATTCTCTTCAACTCTCTTCTACTCTACTCTTGTCTCGTTTATTCTTCTATCATCGTTTCGTTTGTTCTTTTCTCCTCGTCCCATCTCATCTCGTTGCATCTCTTCCCTTATCAGACGTCTCTACTCGTCCTGCTCTATTCTCTTCTACTTTCTTCTACTTTACTCTCGTCTCATCTGTTCTAATCTCGTCTCGTCTCATGTCATCTCATATCTTTCCTTATCGATTTGTGTCGTCTCTTTTACTGTAGCTCTTCTATGTGCCGTCTCTACTACTATAGACTCTTTTCTACCACTTTCGCCTCATCTCTTCTATTCTTGTCTCGTTTCCTCTGATCCCTCCTGATCGCATCTTTAATTGTACTGTTTAGTCTCTTCTACTCTCTTCTACTCTACTCTCGTCTCGTTTTTTCTTACATCCTCATCTTTTCTGTTCTTCTCTCCTTGTATAATTTCGTCTGGTTTTGCCTCTTCTCTTATTAGAGATGTCTACTTGTCCTGTCTAGTCTTTTCTACTTTCTTTCACTTTACTTTCGTCTCGTCTGTTCTACTCTTTTCTTGTCATATGTTATCTCGTATCTTCCCTTATCGACTAGTGTCGTCTCTTTTACTGTAGCTCTTTTATCCCATGTTCGCCTTATCTCCTCCACTCTCATCTCGTATCCGCTTATCCTTACTAACCATACCACTACTTATCCCATCTAATCTCTTCAACTATCTTCTACTCCACTCTCGTCTCGCCTGTTCTACTATCGCCTCGCCTTATATAATTCCATCTATTCTCTTATCGATTTGTGTCGTCTCTTCTACTCTAGTTTCTTCTCTACCACTGTCGCCTGGTCTCTTCCACTCTTATCTCGTTTCCTCAGATCCCTCCTGACCACATCTCTAATTGTTCGGTTTAGTCTTTGATACTCTCTTCTGCTCTACTCGCGTTTCGTCTGTTCTACTCTCGTCTTGTCTTATGTCGTCTCGTCTCTTCCTTTTATTGACTTGTGTCGTCTCTTCCACTATAGTCTTTTTTCTCCCACTTTCGCCTTGTCTCCTCCAAATACCTCTCGTTTTCTCTTATCCCTTTTGACCACATCTCTATTCGTCACGTCTAATCTCTTCTACTTTCTCCTACTCTACTATCGTCTTGTCTGTTATACTCTCACCTCACATCACCGCACCTTACCTTACCTCATCTCATCTTGTTTCTTTTCATATCGACTTGTGTCAACTATTCTACTCTAATCGCTTCTCTCTTATTTTCTCCTTGCCTCCTCAAATTTAATCTCATTCTCTTATCCTTCAGACCTTATCTCTATTTGTCCCGTCTAGTATTTTCCACTCTCTTCTACTCTACTACTGTCCCGCCTGTTCAACTCTCGTCTTGTCTAATGTCGTCTCGTCTCTTCTCTCCTACTTTTGCCTTGTGTCCTCCACTTTAATCTCGTTACCTATAATCCTTTCTGATCACATCTCTATTCACCCCGTCTGGTCTTTTCTAAATTCTTCTACTTTAATTCCTTCTGCTTTACGTCTTCTCTGTTCTACTCTCACCTCACCTTACCTTATCTCTTTTCTTATAAACTGTGTCGTCTCTTATAATCTAGTCCCCTTTCTCCCTTTTCGCCTTCTCTTTTTCACTCACAGCTCATTTTCTCTCCTCACCCGTCTCGACTTGTCTACATTATGATTGACCTACTAATATTTTATTTATTTTCACCCCTTTTTTGGTCCCTATGTTTAGACTTGACCGTGTGATAAAAGTGGTTAAACCTATGGACTTTTTGAAAGCTTAGACTTGGCCTTAAGTTTGTTATAGAAAAATTATCACAGGCCTATACTAGCTTTCCTATAATATTCTTTTTGCAAGGGTCCAACCTACAAGAGATCAATTATTAGTGAGCAATTGCTTAAATATTTTTGAATCTTTTTTATATTATAAAACTGATTTATATGCTTCAAACGGGAAATAACCTAGAAAAAACGTGCTAAATAAAAAAAATAACTTTCATTATGGTACACTTTTTTGGAAATATTGTTTAAAAATATTTTTAATATTGTTATGAAAACTGTTTATTATTAAAAATTTCTGTTATCAATTTTAATTTTCAATAGAGTTACCTCGATGATTCGCATGTTCTTTACCCTTTCCAAAATTGGCTACTGTCGTTTTTCCCATAAATTTATTTGTTACTTTTTATTATATTTTGTTTTTATTGATTTATATAATTTAGGCGAAAAATTTTCTGAAATAAAATTTTATTTCAGATTATTGTGCTATTTCTTCAAAAAGCTTTTTTTAATTTCTAATATATTTTTATATAACAAGTGTTTATAATAAAACTTCTAGATCTTTTTCGTTCGAAAAAATTTTGCCTTCAAAATTTTTTCCGTCTTATGTGTCGTTTTTCCTCAATTGTAATCTTTTCTTTTTAATCTTGTTTTTAATGAATATAATAATAACACGTGTCTTATCAAAAAAATATTTATAACAAATGTGTAGCTCTGTTTTGAAAGAGAAACTTTAACCAATTTTTTTTCATAGCTTGTGCCGTTTGTCCAAAAACTTAATTTCTTTATTTTACATTTCATTTTGCACGAATAAAAGAAAAACTGAGTGTTCTATAAAAAGGTGGTTTATGATTAATTTTTAAACGTTTTTAAAGTTCCTAAAATTGTGTATTTTTTTTTTAAATCTTGCATGGTTTGACCGAAAACTGGAATTTTTTATTTTTCGTTATTTTTGATTCTATCAGAATTTGAATTTTCGATTCTTCAGCAATAATTTCGCTTTTAAAAAAACAAAATAAACTTTTCACAAAAATATAAATTCACACATAAGAAATATATTTTTGTTCCAAAGAGAACTAAAAAAGTTCAGAAAATCTATTTAAAAAAAAAGAGATTCATCGTTCTATAATTAGATTTTCTGTTAAAAGGATGCATTAACAAGAAAATTCATAAATATTCGACGAACTATAAAATGATTCAATTTTTCGTTAGAAAAAAAAAAATTTCACCAAAAAAATTCACTTTTTAACAAAATATTTTTATTTTCAATCTATAACATGAATACCTAACAAAGTGGCCCAATTTTAAACCAAGTTGAACAGCTTAAAACGCAAAATATTCTGCTCTTAATATTTCAAAAAAAAAATAAATAAAATACGCTGTTCTTGATATTTTGCTACCATGGCATAATTTATAAAAAATTTTATCTTCAAAGATATAAGAAAAATTAAATTATGGTAGAAACTTATTTAGAAGAATTTCAAAAAAATTTAATATGCTTGAAAGATTTCCCGGAAAATTTTAAATAGTTTAGGTTTAATTTAAAAAAAAATAATTTTAAGTTTTGAAAATATCAAAATGTGCGAAAAAACGTGAAACACTTTGAGACAATTTTTTTGATTTTTGAGGATTCAAACTATTTTAGGTTAACTAAACTTTGGAGACTGTCCAGAGAATGAAAAAATTATTCTTAAGATTCATGGGGAAACTTTTAATGATTTTTTTCCTAATGAATTCTATGAGCAAATTAAAAAAGGTTACAAAACATTTTCAATTGTTTCCTAAAATTTTGAAAAAGTTTGTAAAAGAGTTTAAACTAACATGTGGCCTTATTGTATCATCTTAGAACAAATTTGAGTAAAATTTTTATTCTGAAAAACAAATTTTCAGAGAATATTTAAAAATATTTTTAAATACTTTCACAGAGTTCCAAAGATTTCCAAAATTGTCAAAGAAGCATTGGAATGATTTTAAGACATTTCGAAACATTTTCTTAAATTTCAAAAAAGAGTACTTTATTTCTTTCAAACTTCTAAAAGTCCTAAATATCTTTTTAAGAAGCTCGATATTTTTCAATATTTATAAAATCATGTAGAATACATTTTTTTTAATCTTCTAGATTTTTTTTTGACACACCCGAAATATTGAAAAATCTTTTGTAATTTTCTAAGCATTCCCAGGAAAATTTGGAATACTTTAAGGCTACTTTTTTAGAATTTGAACAATTTTTCCAAGTTTTAAGAATAATTGAAGTCAGTTGCAAATACTTTTAAGACTTTAAGAGGTTCTGAATAGATAAATTTTTTTTTTAATTTGAAAGAATTTCCGAAAAAAGAAATATTTCGTATTTCTTCCAAGCTTCTAAATGTCCTAAATATCCTGGGAAAAATTGCAAAATTTGTAATGCAATTTTTTTACATTTTGAATTATTTTTCTGAATTTTAAGAACAATTCAAGTCACCTAAAATATTTAAAAGAATTTAAGAGGTATTAATTAGATTCAAAATATTTTAAAACTTGGAAGCATTTCTGAAAATTTATCAAATATTTTCAATTTCATGCAAACATCTAAAAATCCTCAATATCTTTTAAAAGGCTCAAGTTTTTTCTAATATTTGTGAAAATATTCTCAAAAGAAAATTTATATTTAATCTTCTGGATTGTTTTTGATAAATCCGAAATATTCAAAAATCTATTCTTCTTTAATTGAATTCTTAGGAAAATTTGAAAGTTTTTAATGTCATTTTTCACATTTTAAATTATTTTTCAAAATCCTAAGAAAAATTGTAGCTTGCTAAGAATATTTAATAGTATTTGGTAGGTTTTGAATAGATTAAAAATATTTAAAAAATTGAAAGCATTTTCGAGAACAAAAATATTTTGTATTTTTCCGAAACTACTGAAAGTTCTTAATATGTTTTCAAATTAATTTTCAACCTAGAATTATTTTTGAAAAAAAAATTAATTTCAAAAAATTTCAAAGTAATTTTCAAGCTTTTTAAGAACTTTTAAATATATTTTTTTAATTATTACAATTTTTTGCAACAATTTTGAGAAGCTCTAAAAATATATTAAAAAATGCCATGAAAACCTCCAGATTATTATTTATTTTTAAATTTTCGAATTATGTTAGAATGTGTAGCTTCTAAATTATTTTTATTGAACCTTCACAAATCTAAATTTTGTTTACAATTTTTTGAAATATATTACAGTTAGAAAATGTTTTTTTTGTCTTATTAAAAATTCTAAATATCTCCTCAGCTAATTCGAATTTTTTTCTAACAAATTTTTGATCTTGCAAAATAAAAGAAAATCCTTACAATGTTCTAGATTCTTTTCTGAAATCTCAGAAAGTCATTTTAAATGCTTGAAGATATTTTAAAATATCTTCTTAGGTTTTTTCAGTTGAAGTCAATTTACATTTTCCCTGGAATCAAAAAAACTATTTTTTGATCCAAATCCCCTTCAAGATCATTGAAAAGCCTAACTTTTATCAATCCTTAAAAATACACATATTGTTTAAAAATTTTCGACATATTTTCTAATTATTTAGAATTTTTTCACTTAAAATTTCTTTTGAGATAAAATCAAATCCCGTATCATCTTTTCTAGTCTCTTCTACTATTTTCTTCTCTAGTCTTGTCTTGTCTAGCCACCTATACTTTTCCTACTGTGCTGACGTTATGTCTAGACAGTTCTACTGTTTTTACTCCACTCTTGTCTCGTCTCTTCTGCTCTCTTTTTCTCTACTCTCGCATTTTCTATTCCCGTCTACTCTTTTCTACCATCCTCTCCTACCGTCTCTTCTACGCTCTTCTTCTCTACCCTCGCCTTTTCTAGTTCCTCCTACTATTTTCTACTTTACTTTCGTCTGGTCCAGTCTCTTATGCTCACCTCTTTACTCTCTTCTTCCTTGTACTCGCCTTTTCTAGTACCTTCTACTGTTTTCTACTCTACTCTCGTCTCGTCGTGTCTTCTGCTCTCTTTTTCTCGACTATTGTCTTCCTTAGACCCTTACACTCTTTTCTACTCCACTATCGTCTCTTCAAGTCCCTTCTACTATTTTCTACTCTACTCTCGTCTTGACGAATCCCTTCTACTCTTTTCTATTATATTCTTATCTAGTCCTTTCTACTTTTTCTTCTCTACTATCGTCTTGTCTAGTCAGTTCTACTCTTTCCTTCTGTACTCTCGTCTCGTTTAGTCTCTTCTACTTCTTCTCTACTCTCGTCTGGCCTAGTCCCTACTACTCATTTCTACTCCACTCTTATCTTGTCTAGTCCCTTCTAATATTTTCTACTCTTATCTCATATTATCTAGGTTCTTCTACTCTTTTCTACTCTACTTCCGTCTTGTCTAGTCCCTTCTAATCTTTTCTTATATACTCTCGTGTCGTCGTGTCTTTCCTGCTCAAAATAAGCCACCTTAAAGTACTTTCAGTACCTCACCTGCTGAGATTAGGAGGAATGGAGACGGTTCTGTGTCAACTGAAAACAATTGCCCCTGGAGTGGGAATCATGCCCATCGGAGTGTGATACATGTCCGTCACAGTGGGAACCATTCCCGTTGGAGTGAGAGACATTCCCGATGGTTTAGGATATTTTCCAGGCGCTGAAAATATACATTCTCAGTTCAAAAAATTAGGTTTAAAAAAAAAAATGGTAGATTTTCATTCAAAGAAAAGAGTTTTTTTAACGAAAAAGATGAATTTTTATACTAAAAGAGAAAACTTTCCATTAATAAAAATTGTTCGTATACTTTTTCTAAACCAATTTGTACAATTTTGAACCTAAAAAGGTAAATTTTCTGGAACACTATTGAATTTTTAACCAGAAAATATAATTTTTCAACAAACAAGATGTTTTCAAGATAACACTGGAATTTTTCATAAACAAAAATGAAAGGCATTATTAAGAAAAAGGTTAAAATTGGATAAAACAAGTATATACATTTTTAACCATAAAGATGAATCTTGAATCAAAAATAACTTTTTTTTTAAATCAGATAAACTTTCGAAAAAGTAATTCAATGTTCAATAAAAAATAATATTTTTACAAAACAGTTAAATTAAAAAAATTAATAAATTTTCGATAAAAAACATCAATTCTGAACCAAAAATATAATAGTGGACATTCCGATTATGAATAATTAACTTTAAACCAAAAAAAGTACAGGAGAAGAAATTATATTTGACAGTTTATACTTAGTGCCAAAAATTATATATAATATTTCACTATGCTTAATTTTTCACTAATTTATGAATTTTTTAACAAGCAATTCTTTGAAAAAAGGGGAAGAGAGGCAAACGGGGGAAACAGTGTGGAGTCCAATAATTTAGTATTCTGCAAGAACTTTTTCAAAATTTAAATTGTTCCAAAAGTGCAAATAACTAAAAATTGTGAGTTGAAGATCTGGGCGCACCGGATCGCACACCAGGTAGCTTAGCACGTATTTTACGAGATTTAAAGAAAATTTAAACTGGGTCACGCATCATGTAGTTTAGCACGTATTCTGCACAGGACCTTTTGAAAATTAAAATGTTGCCAACTGCTAAAATAACTACCGGTGATGAGCCGGCGATCTGGGTGAACGGGATTGCGGACCGGGTAGTTTAGCGCGTATTCTACAAGAACTTTTTCAAAATTTAAATGGTTCCAAAAGAGCAAATAACTAAAAATTGTGAGTTGAAGATCCGTGCGCACCGGATCGCACACCAGGTAGCTTAGCACGTATTTTACGAGATTTGAAAAAAAATTTAAACTGGGTCACGCATCAGGTAGTTTAGCACGTATTCTACCAGAACTTTTTAAGAATTAAAATTTTTCAAACTGACAAAATAACTACCAATGATGAGCCGGCGATCTGGGTGAATGGGATTGCGGACCGGGTAGCTTAGCACGTATTCTACAAGAACTTTTTCAAAATTTAAATTGTTCCAAAAGAGCAAATAACTAAAAATTGTAAGTTGAAGATCCGGGCGCACCGGATCGCACACCAGGTAGCTTAGCACGTATTTCACGAGATTTGAAAAAAATTCAAACTGGGTCACGCATCAGTTAGTTCAGCACGTATTCTACAAGAACTTTTTAAGAATTAAAATTTTTCAAACTGACAAAATAACTACCAATGATGAGCCGGCGATCTGGGTGAATGGGATTGCGGACCGGGTAGCTTAGCACGTATTCTACAAGAACTTTTTCAAAATTTAAATTGTTCCAAAAGTGCAAATAACTAAAAATTGTGAGTTGAAGATCCGGGCGCACCGGATCGCACACCAGGTAGCTTAGCACGTATTTTACGAGATTTAAAGAAAATTTAAACTAGGTCACGCATCAGTTAGTTTAGCACGTATTCTACTAGAACCTTTTAAGAATTAAAATATTGCGATCTGCCAAAATAACTACCAATGATGAGCCGGCGTTCTGGGTGAAATGTTTTGTGGACCGGGTGGCTTAGCACGTATTTTAAAAGAACTTTTTCAAAATTTAAATTGTTCCAAAAGTGCAAAATTCCAAAAGGCGCAGCTGCCTGCGTTTTATACCTAACTAAGGACTTATAAAGGTCACCATATATTAAAATATTACTGTCTTTCTTTTCAAATATCTTTTCATAGCATTAATAAACCAATATCAATTTAATTGATGTATTAGTTTCCAGGTATAGCAAAGTTTTACCTAAAAAATTGTACCTGGGTATCCGGGTACCCGAATAGTTGTTAGTATAGAATTTTGTTGGTTGTGACACAAGGTGTAAATTGTTCCAAAGTCGCAAATAAATAAAAATCTGAAGTTGGAGATCCAGATGCACCAGATCGTGCACCAGGTAGCTTCACACGTATTCTACAAGATCTTTTGCAAAATTTAAATAATTTCAACAGCCAAAACAACTAAAAATTGTGAGTCGACGATCCAGGTGCACCTGAGCAAAAACCAGGTACTTTATTACGTATTCAAAGAGAACTTTTTAAAAATGTAAATTTTGTGAATAACGGAAACATTTCCAAATGGTGAGTCGACGACCCTGGTGCACCGGATCATGCACCAGGTAGCTTAATGCGTGTTCTACAAAACCTTTTTTAAAATTTAAATACTGCTAACTGCCATACTAACTAAAAATGGTAAATTGTGCACCGTATCGAGCACCCGGTAGTTTAATTCGTATTCTCCAAGAACTTTTGTCAAATTAAAAATTTTTTAATAATAAAAACAATTGAAAATGGTGAGTTGACGTCCCGGGGGCACCGGGTCGCGCACAAGATACTTTTCGTACGTATTATGTAAGCACTTTCAAAGAATTTAAATTATGTCATCTCTGAAAATAAACACTAATCGTGAGTCGACGACCCGTTGCACCGAATTGTGCACCAGGTCATTCAAAACGATTTTTGCCAGAACTTTTTTGGAATTTAAATTTTGTCAATAAGAAAAAAAAATTCCAAACAGTAATTCTATGATTGGGTTGTACCGGATCGCGCATCAGTTACTTTAGCACGTTTTCTATGAGAACTTAAAAAAAATTAATTTGGTCAATAGCCAAAGTAATTTCAAATGGTGAGTAAACAAGCCGGGTACGTTGGATCGTGCAGCGGGTCGTTCTAAATTATATTCACGTAGTTATTTCGTGTTTCTTTCTGGTATTTATACCATCTGCTAGTTGTTTTAGTTGATGGAACAATTTAAATTTTAAACAAGTTTTTGTAGAATACGTGCTAGACTACCTGGTGCGCAACGCAATGTACCCGGGTCGTCGACTCTTCATTTGGAATTGTTTTCATTGTTCACAAAATATAAAGCTTTAAAAATTCATGTAGAAGACGTATTCAACTACATGGTGCTCGATCTGTTGCACGCGGATGGTCAAGTCATCATTGTTAGTTATTTTCGCATTTGGCACAATTTACATTCTTTAAAAGTTCTTGTAGAATACGTGCTAGACTAGCTGCTGCGCGGTCTGGTTCACCCGGTCGACGGCGCATAATTAATAGTTATTTTGGCAGTTGTCAACATTTAAACTACTATAAAGATCTCGTAGAATGCGCACTAAACTACCTAGTGCGTGACCCGGTTCATCCCAGTCGCCGACTCACCATTTGGAGTTGGTTTGGTTATTCACCAAATTAAAATTTTTTAAACGTTCTCGTAGAATACGTAATAAAGTACCTGGTGCTTGATACAGTGCATCCGGATCGTCGGCTCATCATTTGTAGTTATTTTAGAAGTTGGCACAATTTATATTCCTAAAAAGTTATTGTAGAATACAAGCTAAACTACCAGTTGCGTGACGCAGTGCACCCACGTCGTCGACTTACCATTTGGGATTGTTTTCGCTATTTACAAAATTTGAATATTTGAAAAGTTCTCGTAAAATATATAATAAAGTTTCTGGTGCTCGATCGGTTGCACCCGTATCTTTGACTCATAATTTTTAGTTATTTGGGCTGTTGAAACAAATCAAAATTTGAAAAAGTCCTTTCAGAATACCTGCTAAGCTACCTGGTGCTCGATCCGGTGCATCCGGATCTTCGACTCACAATTTTTTATTATTTGGGTTGCTTTAACAATTTACATTTTGAAAAAGTTCTTTTAAAATACGTGCTGAGCTACCTGGTGCGTGACCCGGTGCATCCGGGTCGTCGACTTACCATTTATATACGTGTAGACAATTGGCAAACCTAAGGTTTTCATTTTAAACGTAGGCTAATCTTCTTTATGTATTTTTTCTCGCTGAAACCGAATGTGCAACCCGTTTAACCCTTTCACCTTTACCCTTTAATCTAGTAAGCCTGTAACCTGTAAGCCTGTAAGCCTGTAGTTTTCGTCTCTGCTTCTTGCCACTGTCAAACCTCTCTCTTTTAATGCATCCAACAGAAATCTGCCATCATCATTGTATTCCATCTACCTTGGTAACTTCTTTCCAGTTCCTTGATATCTTAGCGGAAGCTTTCTCTTTGTTTCTCACTGTAATCTTCAAGATTTGCTTGAAAGTTTTCCAGATGGCAATCAATAAAATGTACCTTGTAACTAATTCAGTAACCCACTTTTTTTAGTTTTTCAGCAATTCAGACACCAATTGCTTGTAGTTGTTACTCTTGTGATTGCCTTAGAAATTCTCAACCACATTCTTGAAGCTTAGCGATGCATCTCGTTTCTAGAAGTTCGTTGTGGCAATAAATGTTTCATCTCTCAACATCTTACGAATCTGGGGTCGATCAAAGACTCCTTCTTTCAATTTCGCGTTCGATAAAGCTGCGAATCTTTTGAATAAATAAGCAAAACATTTTCCTTCCTTATCCAAAGCTTTTACGAACTGTTTCATCAAAGCGAGTTTAATGTGCAAAGGAGAAAGTAGAATTTCAGTCGGTTTAACCAAAGTTTGTTTATAACATTTTTTGGTTCTGTTTCTAGACGTTCTCGAGCTGGCCAGTCTATCTCAACGTAATGATTCTGGCGATCCCCGCTATCCTACAAGCAAAGAAATCTTGGCAATTTCGTAAAACCAGATTACTGAACTATAATCATTGTTCAGATCTTGTGAACGCCGCAAATCTAACATTTGTGTTCTTCATATTTATTCTTACCAAAATCATTCATACGACCATGAACATTGCTGCAGTATACCAAGCCGTCTTCTTCTGTAAAGTATTTTCAGAATGACTCATCCTTTCTGACGGTTGCTTCATATAGCATATTTCTTTCTTACATTCATGAAGCTAGCAAGTCATCCCCGTCTTTCTGCAGCCCTAGTTCTTTAATTAAATCATTCAGTTCTTCTTGGTTGAATAGGAGCGACATATCATCTTTTTCCTTCTTCACAACATATTCTTCCTGATCAGTGTCATCGTTGCTCTTTCTGCTCTCTTAATTGATATCTTCATCAGTTGCTTCATTAATCTCCACAACAGCAACAAATACATCAAGGGCTACTTCATCATCTTTCTTATTACTTATCTCAGACATGGAAGCTTTGGTTATGCTGAAAACGATTGCATATTGCATTTTTTGAAAATTCCTGGAATTGAATCCTACTGCGTCAGTTAAATGAAAATGACAATCGTCTTTGCTCTTGGTCTCTCACCAAACAGTTGGTGTAACAAAATTCATTTTCGCAGCATGCTCATTATGTCGGTTGAACATTTATCGGCAAACACAGTAGATCTTTTTGGACAACCAAAAAATGGTTTCCTTGGATCACCTAACTGTGTTAACACAGTCCAATGTGTCCAAGTGCCCTCTTTCCAGCTCACCCTTTTGTGTCCAGCTGTCACTATTGTTGCCCAGAGTCCACTGTGTCCACGTGCCCCCTTTCCAGGTCACCCTTTTGTGTCCTGCTGTCACTATTGTTGCCCAGAGTCCACTGTGTCCACGTGCCCCCTTTCCAGGTTGCCCTTTTGTGTCCAGCTGTCACTATTGTTGCCCAGAGTCCACTGTGTCCACGTGCCCCCTTTCCAGCTCGCCCTTTTATGTCCAGCTGTCACTATTGTTGCATTGTTTTCTAATGGAGTGATCAATTCCAGTGCAACAACTTGGATTGTTCTCGTGAATATGAGTACTCAAAGAAATAGTGTAACATAAATAGATATGACAGAAATAAAAGTGGAATGATGCTCATAGGACGGAACGAAATTTTGTTATAAAAAATGCAAAGTGGCTCAAATCTAAGGTTGTTTTCGCCTGTTTTTCGCTATTTTTTTCCAAGCCAATATCAGATTCGTAATCAGCGAATCCGAAACCTCTAAGTGATCCTACATTTCATAAATAAAATCATGAAAATTTACTTCAACTAAAATTTTTTCGATGACCGTCCCACTAGTAAAAGTTGGCAAAACGGGGTTTTCGTTTGGAATCAATTTGTTATTAAACAAACAAAAAATATTAGCTTTTTAAACAAAGTGTGTTGTTTAAAGTCATCGCTTAAATATTGAGAATACACCATACAAATTTTAAGCATTTTTATCAACAAACATCAGATTAATCGCGAGTTGTGTTTTACAAAACATCGATTTTTGATCGGAAAAATTTATAAATTTTTATTGTTTATCTTAAGTAATAATTATCAAATCAAAAAGTTTAATGAGAAAAATTTGTCGGCCGCGTCAAACTAAATACGAATGTATATGTTGTTTTACGTTTCGACCACTTTTTTTTTATCGATAGATTTTCCCGACTTGACAATACTTCTACGCGGTTTCGAGCGCTTGTCGAGTTGTTGCATCCGTCATCTCAATTAAAAGGACTTAAATAGAAAAAAACGAAGTTTTTGTTAACGGATGCCTAATTAATGCATTTGTTTATTAAATTTCTTTGAAAAATAAATAAAATTGTTTAAATAGTTATTTACGTTTCTAAAATTATCATAAAGTTCCTATTCAAAAAGACTGCCATTTAAAGTAAAAAAAATCATAAAATTTATCAAAAAATTATTAATTTCTTAAATTATCATGAGGTTTGTAACTTAAACAAATTTAAATTGAAAAAAGCGAATTTTTCTGACAATAAATGCCTGCATAATGCATTTGTTTATTAAATTTGTTTAGAATATTAACAAGAATAGTGTGAAGAGAATTTTTTCTTTATGAAAATATTGTTTCTATTCAAATTTCTGGCAATATAACTTGAGAAAACGTTAATGTATTGCAAATTATAGAAAACACATTCTCAACAAATAAGTTAAATAAAATTTGTTTGTTCTTTATTGAATCATGATGAAATATCTTTATATAATCTTAATCTATGAAAGTTGGATGAGTACAAGAATTTTCATATTATTGACGAGCACAGGGAACGTCAAATAAAAAAAAATTGATTTTTTGTCATATTTATTTATTTATAAAAAATTGAAAAGCTCAATTAAAAATTAGGATCGAACGCCTTAAAATAGGAACGATCAGCTCAGCCGTCAGGTATCATACGACATAGTATTAACTCGAAAAAAATATAATTTCTTCTATTTCTTCAAAACATCTTCTCATCGTATATGATAAATTAATTTGGAGCGTTATTAATCATTTCATAAAAAAATGCACAGAAATTGTAATAGTTATTAAATATTTTTATTTCTTAATTCTTATATTATTAAGATTTTGACATATATTAGAATTTTAAAATATTGTTAATAATTATTTTTTTAAATAGGTGTTAATTCTCAAATAAATGCCGACAATGTCTATCTGTTCATATAAAGTTTCTATAAAATAGAAATAGAATAAATTAATAAATAAAATAAAAAGGAATATTTTAATTTCAGTTATTAACTAGTTTTATTTATTCTAGAATTTTGAACTATATAATATAAAGTTATTAATTTTAAAACAAAAATCTTTTTTGAAAGTGATAACAGTTTTATTGTTAACTCCGCTAAAAATTTAAAATAGGCATAATTGATTTCTAATAATTATAATAATGATGAACGTAACTTTAGTCAATTTTGCAAGTTTTCTTTTTCTTTTACGATCTGCAGTCTAAATAGAATAGAAGATTAGAATTTTTATCAAACAAATTTTTTTCACACTTATATAATTGTATAAAAGCCTTTCCGATTGTATTCTGCAATTGACACATTTAGCGTTGAGCTTGATTCAAATCTTATCGCTTAATTGAAGTTCTCTTAGAAATGGAGGCGCTGTATGTTTTAATTAGTTGCCCAATATGCACAAGACCATGAACAATCCAAAAACGCACTTAAGACGTCAGGACGTCCAATGTCCAATAGACATCTTAAGAGCATTTTTACTATTTCCAAAAGGCATGTTCCAGAAGACGTCTTGGGGATTTCCCAAAAACGACTCTAGGACGTCCTTAATTTTTTTGCTTACTGGGCGGTTCAATTTTCTAGCGGTCGGGGTACTGGCAGAAGGGGAACTTTTCTCGTCGGAGCAGCAACTGCTCGTGTCAAGGTGTGAATAATTTCCGTCAGAGTTGGAGGCATTTCCTTCATAATTGGATACATTTTCTTCAAAGTGGGATACATTCCCGTTGGATTGAGAGTCATTTTCAATGGATTTTATATTTGGTAGGTGTCGTACTTCATTCTGCAAAATAAAGTAGATATAGATGAGTTTTACTTCTCCTTCTACCATCCTTTTTCACTCCTAAGCTTTTCTCCTCTCATTTGCCACTTTTCCTCCCCCCTAACAACATCTCTACTTTCTTCTACTCTCGTCTCATCTCCTCCTCACCCATCCTGCCATGTCTCTTCCCTTCTTGTCAGGGCTATTTATCATTTTAATAACCTATTTGTATTTTTTTAACTCGAATTACCTCAGTTCAAATTTTGGCGCTTGGATGACGAACTTTCATAACTGTCGATGGGTTCACTTTTTACTTTTTCAGATACCTGGGGACGGGCCGAATTGAGAACTACTGACTTCGGAGTGGGCATAGTTCCATACGGATTGTGATGCATTTTCGACAGCTCTGGATCCATTCCTGTCCCATTAGGCAAATCTAACGTTGGATTGTATTTCATGGTCAATGGATTGGGATATTTTCTAACCGCTGAACCTATTTATGTAAGAAGAAATAGATGAGTTTTAATACTTAAGAGTGATTAATAAAAACTAAAAGATGAATCATGAAACATGTACCTACAAGAAAAGTTTCCTCGCCTATCAAGTATTTTAAACACCTTCACCCTACTTTTACTTCTACCATCCTTTTCCCCGCCCAAATTCTCCTATTCTCTCTTTTCATCACGACTCCTCTCCTTTCTCCTCACAAAATCTTTACTCGACCTGTCTTGTTTAGTCTTTTCTACTCAGTGCTCCTCAGAGCTGCCAGATCGAGCTAGAAATTGAGGAGTTCTGGACAAGAAGGCGACAGGCGCTCGAGAACGAGAAAAAGTATTGTCCAAGCTGTGACGTCAGGTATCAAAAGTGAAATTCGAAATTTGAAAAAACCAAAAATATAGTTAGATAGCTCTTGAAAAATGAACCCGAGCCTCCATTTACAGTTTTTCTCTCGTGCTGCAAATTTTCCAGTAAATAAATTAAAACTGACATTTTTTAAAATGAAAAAACCATGTTTTTTCACATTCAACTCGCCGTAAGTAATTCGTTTATCAACTAATTAACAAATTTCTTCTTGAGTTTCATTCGTGACACTCTAGCGGTGGCTGCAGTATCCAAAAAGCATCAAAAGTTAATTTTTAATGTTTTTTTTTTAATCCTAATAAAAAACCACGTTTTTAGACTTTCACATTTAAAAAGTGAGCGAGGAAGTTTGAGCTACGACTAACTTAAAGCGAATGAATTTTCCGCTAATATATTGGCCAACTTTTTGGAAAATCTCAATTCGATTTGATTTTTAGTTCCATAATTACAGCGAGCTTACGACGAGCTCGCGACGCGAAACCGCAGGACTTTTCAGGGGAGGCCGCCTGAAGCCTGAAACATCCTCCTTGCCCATCCTTGTTTTGTCCAGTCGCTAGCACTAGTCAGCGTTCCGGCGGCATCCCCTGAAAAATCCTGTGGTGTCGCGCCGCGAGCTCGTAATAAATTCGGTGTAATTATGGAACTAAAAATGAAATCGAATTGAGATTTTCCAAAAAGTTGGCCAATACATTGGCGGAAAATTCTTTCGCTTGAAGTTTGTCGTAGCTCAAGCTTCCTCGCTCACTTTTTAAATTTGAAAGTCTAAAAACGTGATTTCTCATTAGGATTAAAAAAAAAAACATTAAAAATTAACTTCTGACCCTTTTTGGACACTGTAGCCTCTGCTAGAGTGTCACGAATAAAACCCAAGAAGAAATTTGTTCATTAGTTGATAAACGAATTACTTACGGCGAGTTGAATGTGCAAAAACATGTTTTTTTCAATTAAAAAAAGTTAGTTTGTATTTATTTACTGGAAAATTTTCAGCCCGAGAGAAAAACTGTAAATGGAGACTCATGTTCATTTTTCAAGAGCTATCTAACTATATTTTTGGTTTTTTCAAATTTCGAGTTTCACTTTTGATACCTGACGTCACAGCCTGGACAATACTTTTACTCGTTCTCGAGCGCCTGTCGCCTTCTTGTCCAGAACTCCTCAATTTACCCCCACCATACCTACCGTCTGAGAGCCGCAAAAAAGAAGTTGCATGATGACCACTGTAATTTCGTGTGTCAGCCAAAAATGCACGATTTGAAATTCGGGTTTATCAGGTTTTTCGCGGCACGATGATTTCCGATCTGAAAACTTCGGAAAACTTCGGTAGTCTTCGATTCATATCTGGATCCCCATTTTAAAGAGAAATTGAAGAAATTGTTGATTTTAATTTTAATGTGTCGCGTGATTCTTAATTTCACGCATGCGTCGATTTTGCGATTATATTTTTTCAGGAGTATTCAGTTGTAGATAAATATCATACTAATATTTATGACTAATTGAATAAGTTTTAATAGAAATAGTTCAACTTTCAACTAAAACAATTAGTTTTCTGCACCAAAAAAATGAATTTTGAATAAAATAGATAAATTAAATAGAAAAATTATAATTGATTTTAAAAAAATAGTTGAATTTGTAAACAAAATGTGAAATAATAATCCAAAAAGCTGAATTGCAAACTTAAAATAATTTTTTATACAAAAAATTAATGTTTAATCGTAGTTAAATCTTCGACAAAAAAGATTAATTTTTTATCAAGAAATACGAGTATTAAATAAAATGCAAAAAAAATTTAACTAAAAAAGATCACTTTTTAACGAAACATAGGATAGTTAAGTTTCTAGTTTGAAAAAATTAAATTTTCAACCAAAAACAAAAAGAGTTTTCTAAAAAATAGTTAGATTTTCAGAAAACAAATTAAAAAATTATTGCAATTAATTAAAAATTCCTTGGAATGTTTTAAACACCACAAAATATTTTAAACCTCTGCAAATTTTTTGAAAGCTCTTGGAAATTCCTCGAAAATTTAAAAATACCTTAAAATATTTCAATTGTTTTTTAAACTCATACTAAATTATTGAAATCAATTGAAAATTCCTTGGAAAATTTTTAAATACTCTTAAATATTGCAATTCCTTCAAAATATGTTGGCATACCTTGAACTTTTTTAAAAAGATTTTTAAAGTACTTTGAAATTTTTTAAACTAACTCTTCTAAAAATTTGTTAATTCTTTGAAATTTCTTAAAATTATAAAAATCAATGGAAAATTCCTTGACATATTCTAAAACATTCTCAAATATTTAAAATACTTAAAAATGTTTTAAAATATTTGAAAATTTTTAAAATGTTCAGATTGGAATTTAGAAATTTAGAAATGGAATTTAGAAATTTAGAAAAGTCTGAAATAATTTCATTTCGAGAGTGTCAAATTTAAAAACATTCATTTAAATTTTAAACGCTTACAATTTATTCATGATTATTAATTGTTTATAAATAAACTTTCAAGTTTACAATTAAATTTATTTTTATAATTCAAAGGGATTTTAAAGAATTAAAAAAATTTTTGTTTTACGGTAATTGAATATGAGATTTCGAAAGATTTAATATATTTTAGCACATTTTAATAAATTCCAAGGAATTTTCAACTGATTTAAATAATTTAGAATCAGATTTTTAAGAATTTTAAATATTTTAGGTTATTTTTAAAATTGCAAGGAATTTTCAAAAAATTTGGAAAATGGCAAGAGATTTTAAAGGATTTCAAATATTTTAGGTTGTTTCAAAACATTCAAAGGAATTTTCAATTAATTTCAAAAATTTCAAGCGATTTGAAAGAATTTTAACGACATTTTTCTTCTTTCCCAGTTGAGAGTGGAACCACTTTGTTAAAAATGTAGTTTTTTTTTGTTAATGATTTGTCAATTCAGTTGAAAAAATTTGTTTTCTGAAACTTTAACTATTCTGTAGAAAATTCTTTTTGTTTTTGGTTACAAATTAATTTGTTTAAACTTGTTTTCTAAATCTTTTTTGTCGAAAATTTAACTATGATTAAACATTAATTTTTTTAATAGAAAATTAGTCTTGGGGGAAAATAAATTTTTGTGTGTGCAAATTCATGTATTTTTATTGAAAATGCCTTTTTGAGAATACAATTCAGCTTTTTGGATTATTATTCAACATTTTCTTAAAAAATTGAACTCTTTTATTGATAGGATTTTGCATCAATTTGACTTTGGACGTTAAATGGGATTTTTAATTTGGATTTTGGTCTAATTTAAACTTCTTAAATTACAAAAAAAAATTTACATTTTTTTTTAAATGATGTATTTTATTAAAAACTTCTTTTTTCGCAAAAAAACTAATGGTTATAGTTGCTAGTTTAAGTAATTATTTTTTATATTTACTATTATTTATTTTTATTTATTTGACTATTTATTTATACTATTTATTTTCAATTAAAAAGGTAACGTTGAAGCAAAAAATTGAATAGTTACATTTTTATTTAAAGCAATTAATATATTCAACAAAAGATTTTTTTTTAAATAATGTTTGAGTTTCTGAGTACTATGAACAAGCGTACATAGAATTTTTAAATCTTGAAAAAATGTGGTTTCAACATTTTTTTGTACGATAAAATTTGTGATTTTCAACTTTTTGACCAAATTGAAAAAGTTGTTATCATAATCTTGTAGGGCTTTCAAAAGCAATGTTTTTCTTCTCAAGACTTTTTTTCGTATCATTTGTTCTTTGGCCTAAATTGTTCATTTTAGTTTTTTTTTTGGATTTTGAAAATGCTATAACTCCAGTAATTTTGGATTTTTAGGAAAAAGTCATGAGGATAAATTGTTACATTTTTTGAATACTATGAATAACCATACAGAGAATTTTTGAATTTTTAAAAAAGTGGCCTCAAAAATATTCAAAATGTGCCTACTTTTTGAATTTTTATCCAAAATGGCTGGCTAACGAACTTGACCTTTAGTTTAGGACACTTAACGAGTTTACTAAAGGGCAATCTAATAGATTTTTTTTTCAAAAGTTATCCTGTTCACAGATAGACAGGCAGACATACATACATACAGACATACCGACAGACAGACACATACGTAAAAACCTGTTTTTTGGACTCAGGGGGTCTCAAAACGTCGACATTTAACAAAAACTGGGAGGGGGGGGGGGGGGTAAATTTTACACAAATATAATACCTTCTCTGATGAGAATGTAAAAATACTTTTAACCAAATTGGTAACTTTTCAAACAAGAACGTGATTTTTTTTACCAAATGAGACGATTTTTCAACAAAATACATGCATTTTCAAATTGAAAAATCAAAATTTTAACCAAAAATGAAATAATTAAATTTTCTGTTGATAAAATTAATTTTCAACGAAAAAATTAATGTTCTACCGAGAAAGTCAAGGTTTCAATTAAAAATAATATAAATTTTTTATTTTAAACGAAACTTGAACTAGTAAATTTTCATTTAAAAAATTTATTTTCAACTCATAATGACGAATTTTCAACGAGATAGTTCAATTTTAAACTGAAAAATTTAATTTAAAAATATTTTTAAAAATTTTCCTAATATAATGATAAATCTTCAACAAAGTGTCTAATAATTAAAATCACATTTGAAGAAACTAATTTTCAATTGAAAAAATTAATTTTTAACCGCAAAAACAAATTTTTAACCAAATTTATTTATCAATAGGATGATAAATTGTTTCAAAACGGCGCTCTTTTTATCACTTTTTGTTCCGGTCTAATCATAGCCAATCAAAACAGTGGAAATCTCTAAGTGGACGAATTAAACGTCCGTTAGAGGACGCTATCGAACCTACAAAAATGCCCGCGAAATTCGAACTCAAATTAAGCAAAGTAAAGCTTTTTAAAGAAAATTATAAAGCACAAGTGGAAAAAATATGAAAAGCAGACTGTATCTTAATGAAAAGTTGAACTCCAAAGCCGAGAATTCTCATTGAAAAAAAAGTTCTTAAGGGAGGTAAGATTTGAACAATTAATAATCTACAGGTTGGTGGTTTTAATCAAAGAAAAAAATGCCCAGTCCTTTTCCGGCTTTTTCCCGGTTTGCAAACATTTTTCATGGTCAATGATATTTAAAAAATCGAACTGAATTGCAAATGAAGGAACCCAAAAGTAAAACAATTGGAATTTAAACTTTGAAAATTGAAGTAATAAAGTTGTTTCATTCAACAATTTTGAATTCAAATGCTCAATGATTTACACGTATAAAATGAAAGCTATTAACACTTTTAAACTGATCAATTTTTTGTTAAATGTATTTAAACTGTTAAATTAAAAAGTTTTAAACCTTTATAAATTGTATAGTTCAAACATTCAGATTCAATTCCATAAATATAAATTCACGTTATCATGTCCAATAGTATAAATTGAAGAATCAATCAATGAATTTCAAACAAAATTGTCAATTATACTATTTTAAGCAAATTTAAATTCTAATTCGAGCTCAAAATTGGTTAAAAATTAAAAATTGTTTGATTAATTCTTTTCGAAAATACTATTTTTTAACTAAGAATTAGAATTTTTTCTAAAATTCCCTCTTTCCATTCATAATTTAAATTTTGTTCAAAAGTATTCTTAAGAAATTCCATGTTCCAGATCTGAATTTAGTTAAATTTAAAAATTCCCTGTTCCAGATCGGAATTTATTTAAATTTAAAAATTCCCTGTTATAAAAAAAATTACTCACAATTGGTTAAAATTTGAAAATTCCCTGCTTTAACTCAGAATTAGAATTCTTTGGTGAAATTTCCTGTTCTCATTCAAAATTTTGTTTCTTTTCAAAAATGTCTAACACAAGAACGGAATTCTTTTTAATTTGAAAATTCCCGGTTCCAAGACAGAATTATTATTATTCTGGATAAATTACAGCTCCAACGATAAATTTGTAAAAAATAAAAAATTACCTGTTCAAATTAAAAGTTAAATTATTTTTGTTTTAAGCAGTTTAAAATCTTTAAAATGCTTCGAAATTTTTTTATAAATCTTGAAACATCTACATGCTTTTTTTACATTTTTTCACATTAATTTTTTTTATTCTATTAAATTACAGAAGTTCTTCAATTCTTCCACTCATTTTTTTAGATTTTGTAAATCTTCATAAATATTTAAAAATATTTTTAAAAAATTAGTTTATAAAAATAAAAAATCTTTTTCAATTTTCCTAGGAAACATTTTTTAGTATTCTTCTGAAATCTGTAAAAGTTCTTAGAAAGCTTATAAATGGTTTGTTCTAAATCTGCCAAAATCTATTATTTGTGGTTATTTTTTATGTGCACATTTAAAAATTTTATATAGATTAGAAATTATCAATAAGGCATTTACATTTATTTACCTAATAAGATAACAATTTTTGATTTTAAACGCTTATAATTTTCGAATGTTTAAGTTTTTAAAACTGCATTTTAGAATTCTTTAAATTGAAATTTACGCTTAAAACTTAATGATCTAAAATGAAACATTTTTAAAGCAGAAGATTTTCAAAATACGCATTTTAAACTGAATGATATTAGAATTGAAAAATATCACAATTAAACTAATTATTTAAAAAAACAGTTAAAATCCAAGTTGGAAGGATATTTTTTTCTAAAAGTTTGAAAAATTTAACAACTGGATTCGTTATCTTTGGCGCACTTATTTGAAACAATGAATTTTGTTTTTATTTTGTATACAATTTTCTACAATCAATAATAATTGTAAAGTTCATAAAAATATTAAAAATTATTTTAAATTCATATTTGTAATGAAAAAGATATTCCTTTCTTTAAACTTAAAATCGATTTTTTATTTTTAAGGAATATAATTCAAATAGTTAATTTACGTTTGACCTTCTAAATCTATTTTGCGATAAAAAAATTACTTACAATATTTTTAGAAGTATTATTTGTTGCAAACAATTTTCTTATACATTTAACCATTTTAAATAAGCGCGCGAACGGTAGCCAACCCTGCTGTTGTTGCAACGCATGCGCAATACGAGAGGTTCCCAAAATTGAGAGCGATTTTTTGGTTTATTGAGTTCCTCTCTGATGAAACCAATTAATTCAAGGTCGTAACTTTAAGACTCCACCGTGTGAAAAATTAACTTTTTGGCTGAAAGTGCCACTTCTCGATTTCAAAAACCAGCTGCCTTAAAAAAGCGACTTAATAACATAAAAAATGTTCAAATAGCGTTATTGTACTTTTCAATAAAAGTTCTTATATTTTTTAGATTTGCGTCTTTTAAGCTTTTAAATTGAACTATTTCTTTGTGCATACAACTATTTAGTTAACAATAATTTTGTTGTTGTTATAATTTGACTATTATATTAAAAACTCAACTATTCGTTTTTGTGCCTTTGTTTCTTGTTCAACATTCGTATTTTCTTTCTTGAATTTTTTTTTTAAATTCTAAATCATAATATTTTTTGTTTAAAATATTCAATATTATATTTTTTGTTGAGAACTGATTTTTTTATGAATATTTAACTACTTGGATGAAAGATAAACAATTTTTTTTCAAAATCACTTTTTTGTTTAAAGTTTATTTTGTTTGGTTGAAAATTAACAAATTTGGTTGAAAACTTGTCTTTTTGGATTGAATTTAACTTTTTTTTTTAATAAAAAATTTCGTAGGCACTTTCAACGAAGTTGAAAAGCTGAAAACAATCCAATTTTGTCCCAAAACTGGATTGGTTCGACCTGAAGTTTAAAAAAATTAATTTTGAAGTAAGAAAATAATATTTAAAAAATTAAAATTGAAACATTTGTATATCTAACAAAATAATTAAATTTCCAATGAAAAAAGATAAATTTTTAACACAGAAAGATTTTTCAGCCAAAAAAAAAACATTTGAGAAAAATAAAAAATATTTGTATTAAGCATCGCTGTCAATATAGTCGGTCGATAATTTTTTTAGCAAAATAAAAAAATTATACCAAATGACTAATCTTCATTATCAGCAATAACTTTTTCGATAAAAACCAGTAATATTAATACTCAAATGAACTTCAAAAATAAACAATAAATAATAATGTTTATATGGTAATGAAATTTCTTGATGAAAATCTATATTATATTGCTATTTGCATTAAAATAAAAGTTCAAGCAAACACTAAATTAAAAATCAGGCTTAGCGGTAAGAAATTTAATTTATTTTATGTGCAGCTTCAAGACTCATGCTTGGAACGAAGTCAAAAGATTCCAAATAAATTAGAAAAAAATGTGAAAGAAGGCCCTTACATTAAAATTTTTACATCTATGCCTTGAATTTAGAATGAAGTTATTTTTTTTATTTTCATAATAGAGGATATAACCTCAAAACTGCACACGGAAAATTGTTTCAAATGTGTTTTTGGAAAAATCTTGTTTCTCTTAACATTGTTTTGAAATTTATTTATAAGAAAATTTTAATTCAATTGTTTTTCCAAAATCCTTTCTTCTTAATGATTAAAGTTGTGTGTTAAAATAAAGCAAGAACCAACCCAGTGGGCACAAAATTTGGCGACGTCTTTACGACATCGTTACGACAACTTTACGACATCTTTACGACATCCTATGTCCATGTCGTTTCGATGTCTTTTCGATATCGTAAAGACATCGCCAGATCATACGACTTATTTACGATATCGTAGACACCTTACCGACATGGACATAGGATGTCGTAAAGTTGTCGTAACGATGTCGTGAAGACGTCGCCAAACTTTTTGCCCACTGGGAACGCAATGGCGCGTAGTCTCGCGGTTTTTTGAGGTATACAACATCGGTCGCCTAAGGTTATCTATATTCAATACAGAATATTTATTTTAAAAAATATCCAAAATCAGTTAAGAATTGGTGTTTAAACTTTGTTTTGAATATCGATTTTATATTGCACTCTAACGTGTGTACCTGGTTTAGTGGCTAATTCGCTCGGAGTTGGCTTCCAATCCATGGGTGTAGGATTATTTCCCAAATCTGAGGGATATTTTCCAGGCGATGAACCTGATTCTGAAGGAAAAAATAGAATTGGATGATTTCTAAAACTCAACAATATTAATTAGAAAAACTAATTATTGATTTCATATGAATTTTGCGTAAATAATAGAGTAGGGTGGGGCGAAATGAGCATAGGGGGTAACCTATTGGGCACGAAATTTGGCGACGTCTTTACGACATCGTTACGACATCTTCACGACAACTTTACGACGTCCTATGTCTATGTCGTTAAGGTATCTTTACGATATCGTAAATGAGTCGTATGATCTGACGATGTCTTTACGACATCACAAAGACACCGAAACGACATGGACATAGGATGTCGTAAAGTTGTCGTAAAGATGTCGTAACTACGTAGTAAAGACAACGCCAAATTTTGTGCCCACTGGTAAGAGGAATCACTTAATTTTCTCGCAGGTTATTATTTATTTTGTAGATGTTTTCTTGTAATAATATCAAGAAAAACATTATAAAACTTCTTTCCAATTATTTCTCTTAATGTTGAATAAATCTGGAAAAAACGCAAGTAAAAATCTTAAGGCCTGTATTCTGATATTTTGCATTTGTTTATTATTTAGATAGATTATACAAATGCTGTCTGAAAAAAATGATTTCTAAAAAAATGGTTTAATCAAAATTGTCAACAAAAAAAGTTGTATCCTCGAACAGAGAAAGTATTAACTTTCAAGGAAACAGTAGGCTTTTTATCCAAGAAAGATGAAGTTTCGACTAAACCGGATAAATTTTTAAATCAAAATTACAAATTTAAAAAAAATTAAATTTTAATCCGAAAACGACTTTATTTTGACATTTTCACATCAAACTATAAGTTTTACGCAAGGAATAAATCTTCCACGAAAAATATACTTGAATTTTCAAACCAAACATACGACCTTTCAACGAAACAGTTGAAATTTTAATAAATAAGGGCAACTTATTAGACAAAATGGCTGAGTTTTTATCAAAGCAGTAGCATTTTTACTCAAGAAAGGTACAATTTCTAATAGAATAGATGCATTTTTAAAATAGAAAAACAATTTTTTTTAAAATAGTTGAATTTTAAACAAAAAAAAAAAATTTTGTTTGACTTTTTAACATTGAAATACAAGATTTGAAAAAATAAGTATATAAAAATGAAATGTATATACTTAAAAATTCAACAATTTTGTTAAAAAGTCATACTTCTTGTTTGAAAATTCAATTTTTTTGTTGAAAATTCGTCTTTTTGACTTGAAGATTCAACAAATTTATTGAAATTTATTTTCTTTGATAAAAAATTTTCATAAATTAAAAATTCAACTATTTCGTTAAACCTTTATCTTTTTTGTTTAAAATCTCATCTGTTACTGTAAAAATCTCACATTTTGAACTGAAAATTGCATCCTTCTGGTTAAAGTCTAATATTTTTTTTGTAAAAACTTAATTTTTTATTTAAAAATTTAACGCTTCTGTAGAAATTTTTTGCAGTTCTTAAAGTTCATAATTTAATAGAAAAATTAATTATTCTTTTCAAAATTTCTTTTCATGAATTTAGTTCAAAATTCGTTTGCTTTTTTTGTTAAATTTTTTTACCAAAAAATGTGAATATTTCTTTAAACATTCAAATGATTTGTTGAAAATTTCACTGTTGTGTGGAAAATTCGTACTTTGGTTTTTAAAATTCAACCATGTAGTAAAAAATTTATATTTGGTTAAAAACCTTTATATTTTGTGAAAATTCGTCTTTATTTGCTACAAAATTAATTTGTTCGTTGCAAATGCAACTTTTTTATTTTATGGTATCAAAAACAAATTATTTAAATTTTCACAATGACAAAATTTCCGAAACATTAGGAGTTCTAGAAATGTTTGAAAATCATCAAAAGTATCTAAATGTATGTATTATGGTTTTAAAATTGTTTCTACAATTAAAAAACATACTGCCTTTTCTTTATTTTTATCGTTTTCGCCTTAAATTTCTCACTCCTTAAATTAGATTTTGAAAATTCTTTTTCCAAATAATTGAGCAATCTGAAAAAATTTGGACTCTTTTCTTTAAACATGCCGCACTGGGTTAAGTTAACAGGCATAAATTCTCGTACAACCTTACAAAAATATGACATGCAAAATTTTCTTTTGATTACAGAAAAAACAGGTCTGATTAAAGATTCCTTAATTAAAAAATTCTAGATTCAAAATTAAATTAAGAAAAATTAAATTCAAAAATGATATCACTAATAAAATAGTAAACAAAATTAAAAAAAAAAACAAAATGAATAAATAATAAAATAATAATAATTAAGTAATCATTTTCAAAATTCCCTTGTTTTTCCTTGACTATTTTCTCGTTTTTCCTGGCCATTAACATTCAAATACGAACATTTTATTCTTGTAATATTTTTAACATAGGATATTTCATAAACTAAATCAGACAACATTTTAGATACAAACTTAAATTTTTCAAATTTATTTATTTAAAAAATCTTTGCTACTATAAAATATGATCTCTTTAAATAATACTCGGAATTTTCAACAAAGTATTAATTACATAGATTTTTTAAACTAAAAAGACACATTCTTATAAAAATATTTAAACTTTCATCCAAAAAATATTGCAGTTGACTTTTTAAAACCAAAATATGAATTTTAATAAAAAAAAACATTTTTTAAAATGTTATAGCAACCAAATTAATTTATTCGAAATTAAAATCATGCATATTAATTCAAAAAAATTTTAAATAAGCAGTTGATTTTTCAACCCAGAAGATGAATTTTTTATCCAAAAATATAAGTTTTAAACAAAATATATGATTTTTAACTAACAAAAAAATATTTTAAAATCGAGAAAAAATAAAATGGTTTAATTTTTAGACAATAAAATTAAGCAACCAATAAAATAAAATTTGGACCAAAAAGTTTAATACTTCTCCAAAAAATAATCATTTTTAACAAAATATATAAATTTTCAACCTGATAGTTGCATATTCAACAAAAAAGGTTCCTTTTTTACCAAAGTAGACAAATTTGCAGAAAATTAATGAATTTGTAACTAAAAAATATCAATTTGTAATAAAATAGTTAAATTTTTTACCAAACGCACGAATTTGGACCAAAAAGATTAACTGCATATGAAGAAAAATTTCCGCAAAACATTTAGTTAAATTTTTATTTTGGAAAATTAATTATTACTTTCACAAAAAATTATTTTCAAGCAAATAAATAAATTTTCAAACAAACAACATAACTTTTTACCAAGACAAACTAAAATTTGTACAAAATAGATGAATTTTTAATAATAAAAGATAAATTTAGAGGAAAAAATAGAATAGCTTATTTTTGAGTTGATGAAATAAGTTTTTGAGAAAATAAGATACATTTTTAACAAAATAGTTAAATTTTAAATAAATGAATCAACTTTCTACCAAAAAAGATTAAATGCTTATAAAAAAGTTTTGTAAAACTTTAGTTAAAAATTAATTTTTAAACAAAAAAAATTATTTTAAACCAAAAAAATTAATTTTTAATGGAATTTTCAATTTAGTATTAGAACTTTCAAACAAACACATGAATTTTTTCACCAAAAAGATTAATTGTCTATAAATAAAATTTTTAGCTACAAAACTAAATTTTTTACCAAGAACAGGCTAATAATGCCAAAATAGGTGAATTTTCAAACAGAAAGATAAATTTTAAAGCAAAAAGTAGAATAGCTTAATATATAGGTAAGAAAACAGGTTTTTAAAGTATGTAATAAATTTGTATCGAAATAGTTAAATTTTAAACCAAAGGAATTGAACTTTCTACCAAAAAGATTAAACGCCTATAAAAAAATTTGCACAACAAATTTGGTAAGGTTTTAGTCAACAAAAATAATTTTCAATAAAAAAACTTACTTTCAACTAATACAATACATTTTCAAAAAACATTAATTTTCTACCCAAAATTAATAATTTTTAACAAAATAAATTAATTTTTAAACAAATATTTTGATTTTCATTGAAATTATTAACCTAATAGTTGAACTTTTGACCCGAATGGTTAATTTTATATCAAACAGATAAATTTTGCAAAAATAGATGAATTTTATTCTAAAAAAGATCAGTTTTTGACAAGTGATAGAATATGGTTTAGAATATGGTTTTCAAACCAATAAAAATATTTTAATTCAATAATTAGATTTTTAACCGAACACATGAATTTTCTACAAAAATTATTGATTGCTTAAAAAAAAATTTTGACAAAAAATGGAGTCAAATTTTCAGTTTAAAAAATTTATTTTCACCTAAAAGACGTAATTTTCATCCAAATAAATGAATCTTAAACCACGAAAATTAATTTCTTTCATAAAAGAGACCAATTTTATATGATATAGATTTATTTATGCAAAAAATAATGGCTTAAGCTTCAGTTAAAGAAATTAGTTTTTCAACACATAAAATAAATCTTTATTGACATGGTTAAATTTTCGATTAGACAAATAAATTTTCAACTAAAAAGATGAAATCCCACTATACAAAATTTCGACCGCACATTCTGCTAAACTTCTAATAGTTGCATTTTCAACGAAAAAAGTGAGTTATCACAAAAGACAAAGTTTCAACAAAATATAGAAATTTTCAAAACAAATTAAACAAATTTCAACTGATAATCAGATTTTCATTTAAAAATTAATTTCAAATTGTAAAAACAATTTTCAAGCCATAGCAATGTATTTTTGACAAAAATTATTAAAATTAAAAAAATAATAATGCTAATAATTTTAAACAAAATACATGAAGCTTCAACCAAATAGATGAATTTTCAACTGAAGAAGATATGGTTAATTTTCAGTTGATGAAATAATTTCTAAATAAATTTAACCAAATGATTAAATTTTACAGAAAAAAAAAGTTTTTTCAGCTAAAATGAACATTTTTTTATCAATCAATTTCTTCATCCAAATTTGTCATGAATAATTTTTCATGGGACTTTTAGTTTTTGTTTAAATCGTAAATAAAAATTTTAAATTAAAAAGTAAATTTGTTGGAAGGCGACACAAGGTACAAAGAAAAATTAATAGACGACATTTTTTACTTAAAAAGGAGATACAGATTGTCTAAAAATAATTTTTAGATAGGACGAGAAAACTTGCTTTGAGTAGTAAGAATAAAGATTAAAAGGGGAAAAATTAAATTGGTAGAAAATCGACATAAGTGACAACAAATAATAACACAAAATTTATTGAACCAAAATTAATCTACAAATTGGTTACAAACTCTTGTTATAAAATATATAACCAAAATTTTTAAGATTATATTTGTTTGAAAAAATATTTTTCTATCTCATTTCTATCAAAGATTTTCAATGGATTCACTAAAATAAAAAATATTGTTCACTATTTTTTTTTGTTAATAACAAATAGTAATATGTAGCTTTGTTATGAATAACTAGATTCAACAATAAAAAAGTTCTCAGATTTTTTGCAGAAAGTTTTTTTCTTATCTCATTTGTAAAATTTTCTTCTGCTTTAAACAATTTATGTTGAGAAATAGAAAATTTATTCTTTTTTTACAGAATTTTTTTTTCATCTAAGACGTGTTAAAATAGCTCATGAAACTTATTTAATTGCAAAATATTGTCAAAACTTGTCGTTTATCTTTGTTACTGATAATTTACGTTAGCAAATATAAAATCTCTATATTTTTCCCTGAAGAAAAATTCTTTTTTATCTTATGTGTGTGGTAATGGCTCATCTAATTTATTATGCCACAAAATCTTGTTTAAACTAAAAAAAAAATCATACAAAAAGTTAACAAACAGAACTTTCTGGAATTTAGAATTTTCTGGATTCTTTTAAATCTGATAAGCATTTTTTATACGAATAACATTGAAATGAGTTTTTTTTTAGAAAAAGGATCAATAATTGTTATATTTGTTAACCTTTATTATTTACAAACCAAAACAAATTTTAAGTTTTAAATTTTTTTAGGCTTCTCGTGTCTAAGAAGCAATTTATATAAATATTCTATACAGCAATTTTTTTCACAAAAGTGATCAATATTTTCATTTTTCAATTTAAATAATTTATAGCAAATTTAAATTTTCATTGTTACTTAAATTGTTATTCGAAGTGATTTCAAATATATCTGACGGGTAAATTTGAGAAAGGAAATATTTGTCTAAAAAACTTACTTTCTACATCAGTCAAAAAAAAACTAAACACTGTAAAACTAATATATTAATATAAGTATAATATAATAATAAAAGTAATAATAATAAATAAATAAGAGCAGATATGATTGATTTTATTTATTTCTGTCAGATGTAATTTATTAATTTCCTCAAATCTTTTTAAAATTATTGTATACTCTTGTAAGTAAAAAATTTGTTATTAAACAATTTCTTATTCTCGAATTTAAAATTTATTAAGCTCTTAATATTAGGAAATAGAAAACGAGGAAAGTGAATCTGCGTTTTTCCTGTCTTATATGGACAGAAAAAATCAACTTGTGTGTTTAGCCTATTTTTAAATTTCAAAAAATTGAAATCTCATTATTTAGAACAAAGTTAAGCCTGTTAGGCAATCTGGTTCTTTTTTTATCTTTTCGATTTCTCCAGTTTTAGATTTCTGAAGCCTTTTTTTAAATTAATATTTACAGCCCTAAATAAATTTAAATATTCTCAAAAAATTATTATTACTAGACAAGCAGTAATCATTTTTATAATATAATTTTTTAAAAATTATTTCCACAAAGGGTTATATAAATATTTTTTTTTTAAAGGATAAAAAAAATTTAGCACTGTTTTGACACACATCTGGGGCGACCTACACCATAGGAACACAAATTGTTTAAAAATAAAAACTATTGAATGTGATAATGAATATTCCACTATACCAGTATAGTAATAATTTTAAATAAAAGCGAATTAAAAAAAAATTATTTAAAGAAGTTCTATTTGTTTATATATCTGAAAATGGGTTAACTAATATTGATAAATGTTTCACCAGACCAACAGTAATAGTTTTTATTTAAAAAAAAATAATAATAAAAAACTATTTGAACAAATAGAATTTATCTACAGAACTACAAATCAATTAACCAATGATGACGAACATTCCACTAAAGAAATAGTAATACTTTTTAATTGAAAAAAAAAATTTCTATAACAAATATTATTCAAAGAAATACCATTTGGTATAATAATTTAAAATTAATAAACTAATGTTAATAAATATTACACTAGTTTAATGGTAAGAAATGTTAGAAAAAAACGAATATTTGAAAAAAAAAATTATTTATGGAAATTCCATTTGTTTAAGTATTTGTAATAATATTTTCCTTTAACATTTCCCCCAAACCTAAAAAATATTCCAAAAAATTTATTTTTGTCTACGAAATTTACATAGGAAATTTCAAGACAAAATCGGCAGCTGTTAAAGTAAAAATTAAAAAACAAAATTACGGAGTTTATTTTTTTTTTCGAAAAAAACTCGTGAAATTAAAATGAATTAAAAAATGAATAAAAATAAACTGAAATTAATCTCAAAATTATAAAAATATTAAATTAGTACTTACGAACATCATCAGGAAAAACAGCCAATGCGATGAATAGACTTCCAAGAAATATCTTCATTATTATAATTACTGGTTACTTGGGAAGAGCCTAACAATTCAATAATCTGCACAAAATATGTATTTTTCAAAAATCTTTACACTCGTCACTATCTCTTCCCCAATTATTAATTATATCAAATATGTTTAATCAAGATGGATTCAAGCGATAAAATTATTTTTCGATGAAATTTGTAAATGATGAATTTGATTTCAGAAAAAGGCGTACGAATCATGAAATCTTATTACATTCCCTAGCAACTAAACTAATTAGAGGGTCTCAACTTGCTTTAAGTATGCTCAGGAATGATTAATAAAATGTTTTTAAAGCTGGGACATGATACATTATCACTTATATCTGACACACTTGACGCAGAAAACAAAATTCAGATAATTTCCGTAAATAACGTAACCTTGTAAAATTATATAGGCATTAAAAATTTTTCTTCACTTTGATAAATGAGACATTATAAACTTTACCTATTTCCTCACAGATAACGCAAAAGCAAGTGCCTCACTTCAAGACACAGGGAAAACACAACTTAAAGAAAATAAATTTATTGCGAAACAAATCTGGAAAGAACTTAACTAAAAACGTGACTTTACAGATTTGTCTTTTAATCTTTAAGGCCATTTTACGAGTGGATCACGTGACCAGATTTCTACCTTACCGACACTTTTTTTATTTCTTGACTTATTTTCACAGAATGCGCCACATCGAGTTAAAAATTTGGAATAATAAATAAGAAGCGCTAAGAAAGGTGAACCTGGTACTAAATTTCAATAGAAATAAAAAAGTTTTCTTTGTAAATATTTTTTTGCTTTTTTCATAATTATTAAAATTGAGGACCAGATCCAGCTTTCTTAGTGTATCTATTTTATCATCCCCAAATTTCAACTCGATGTGGCGCTTCGTGTAAAAATATATTAGAAAATCAAAAAAGGGTATCGGTAAGTCAGGAATCTAATCACGTGACCGGAATGCTGCTTCGGCTTTTTTTCCCACGAAAATGAAAATTTTTGAAAAACTGATCGTTTTTCAGCTCTGTCATTCCGATAATGTAGGTCTCTGTTGTAGCGAACCTGTCGGTAGCACTCCAGAATAATTATGGGAGAGATTTGTATTATACATAACCTCAAAATACACACACACACAATTTAGCAAAGTTAAAATTGTTTGAAATAACCAACAGAAAAAGAGCCCGGAAACGTCCTTTAGCATGTTCGCTATCATCCCCCAGATTTTGAAGACAAAATCTGTATTATTGTGGGGGAAAAGTCGAGGGAACCTAACGCTGACTAAATCAATAATTTTATAATCATCACATGCCCTTAAACTCTGACCCTCCAAATATTTTTACTAATTACACTACCTCACAAAAAAATTCTGCAACCCGAGCTAAGCCATCATACCGATACGTTTTTGAGATAGTTAATTCCGAATCCTGGGCCAGTTTGACATCAGGCCAGGATAAAGGTCAATTGAAGGTCAAAATAAAGAAAACAATTTGATCGAAGAAAACCAATGGATCGAAGAAAACAACTACTCTCAGACGGTTCTGAGGTCGCTGAATCCGAATCTGGACACAGATTAACTCGCTCAAGTCAGGATCAAGGTCAAGTGAAAGTCAAAATGAAAAAAAATCATCGAATCGGCGCACAGTGGGGGAAAAATGACTTTTTTGGTTGAAAATAACACAAATCCAAAAAATATTCACTGATTTGGAACAATTTTTTTTAAATCTGATAAGATTTCCAAGAGAATTTTCAAGTTCGATTTTTAAAATAAGCTTTCAATCTTTTTATAAATAAAAAAATATGACGAAAGTTATATCGGAAGGAATTTGGATAAAAACTATTTAATAATAAAGATTTTGTATATGCATTTGCTTATTATATTTGTTTAAAAATGTCTATTGTCATATTTGTTTATTTATAAAAATATTAAAAGCCTATTTTAAAACGCACATACTATTTATGCCTGTAAATTCCAACATTAGGCATTTGTTTCTATAGTTTGTTTCGAAATTAAATGGAATGGTTGGAAAAATAAATTTGGATTAGCAAAAATTAATGGCAACATAATTTAAGGAAAGTGAAGAGAAACAACAATTTTTTTCGGCTCATAAATATTGACACTGTGCATTTGTTAATAAAATTAAGACAAAATATTAAATGACAAATTTTCATTTTAAAGTTATTCTTCGCCGGGCTAAGGCAGATTTTTTCTTGTTCTTAAAAAATTATTTGTATGAGAAAATCGTTTTAACAAATCAAAACTTGTATTATTTATAAATAAGCGCTATCATTTTCAATGTCCTAAAATGAAGAATAAATCAACAAGTTTATGCATTATCTAAAATTTTATCATTTCAAGCAATTTTAAGTTAAAAACTTTAAAAACTGACAGATTACAATTTTTTATCGAACCCTTTTTAAATTAGAAGTTAAATTATTTTAATTTTGAGTCGCTGCAAATGAATAATGGTTCAATTTTTATTTATACATAGAAAATTTTTTTTAATCTCTTAAAACATTTTATAGGAGTATATTTTTTTACTAAAAATCACTTTAAATATTTTCAGGTTCCTCTAAAAAAAATTCATGATTTCGAAATCTTTTAAAATCCCTAAAATCCTAAGAAATTTTGTATTAAAACCTTTAAAAATCTACATTTTATTTTTAATGTTTTGGAATCTTTATATTATTATTATTACAGTTTTGGAAATTTAAAAAATCTTTTTAAATATTCTCTTGAATTTAATTTTTAAAAATAAAAAATTATTGTCAGTTTTGTAAGAAATCTGAATAATTTTTTTTATGTTTTGAAACCTTTCAAACCGCTTGAAAAGCTTCTAAATTTGTTGTTTGAAATTTAAAAAAATCTACATATGTTGAAAATTTTTTGACATCCTATAAAATTTTAACTTATTTTTTTCTTATTCAAAACTTCTAAATATCTCTTAAACTTATTCCTATTTTTTCAAATTCATAACCATGCAATTTTTACTTATTTATCAAAATTTGCTATTGTTTTGAAATATTCCTAAATATTCTGCTAAAATTAATTTTTCGAAATGAAAAAAATCATTTTAAATTTTACCAGGAATCCTAAGAAGTATTTCTTCAACTTACTCGCATTTTTTCTAAATGAATTGTTTAGTTTTTAATATTCCATTTTAAATAACCACTCAAACATTGCTGATTATTAAAAAATTGCTCTTTTTCTTAATTAAAAATGCTTCAATTAAAAAGGTTAAAAAGGTATATTTTCTACTGAAACAACATAATTTTTATAAATTTACAGTCGAAAGTTTAGGTTTGATTATTTACTAAATCTTTTATATTGAAGTACTTAATAATTTCACGATTGAAAAAGTTAACAATTACGCTTAGCATTTAAAAAAAAGTTGAACTCAAACTTATTTTAAATTGTACTATATATATTCTAATATAAAATTCTTGACATTTCAAGTGATTGGATATATTTTTTTCTTCTAAAAACTTGTAAAATTCCCGGTCAAAGAAAAAATGCACTATCATTTTCCAGTTTAAAATAATTCCAGGTCATTTCCCAGTTTCTTGGTCCAGCGGTCACCCTAAATCATGATATTTCAGAACCTTATTTCTTTTTTCTCGAATGATAATACATATTTCGTGCTTAATGTTTAAACAATTTTTCATGAAAGAATCAATCCAAATAATATATAGTTAAATAATCCTGACATTTTTCCATTTTTAAAAGCACAATTTTCTAATTTTTAAGTCTTATTTTTTATATTAATGCAATCACTAGTTGATTCTTGCATTTCTTCAGTTCTTGTTATCAGCTTGAACTTTTGGTATCATAACGGCAAACATTTTCTTTTTATAACGAAGCCAAGAATGAAGAATCTTGAAAAAAGTTATCTTCCAAATACTAAAGTCGCCTTAAGGGCATGCGACACAGTGGAATTCCTACATTACCAACCTCTTTTTTCTATTGAACAAAATTTTTTTTGAACCATAGAACTTTTTTTGTAAATCAAAT